>NW_027617201.1:0-137000 GCF_964187855.1 Myxine glutinosa | reverse complement strand
AAAAGTGGTTTTTCAACACTATCACAAGTGCAAAAAGTGTTTTTTCCACACTAATACAAGTGCAAAAGTGGGTTCCTGCACCAACACAAGTGCGAAAAGTGGTTTTTCAACACTAACACAAGTGCGAAAAGTGGTTTTTCAACACTATCACAAGTGCAAAAAGTGTTTTTTCCACACTAATACAAGTGCAAAAGTGGTTTCCTGCACCAACACAAGTGCGAAAAGTGTTTTTTCAACACTAACACATGTGCGAAAAGTGGTTTTTCAACACTAACACAAGTGCGAAAAGTGGTTTTTCCACACTAATACAAGTGCAGAAGTGGTTTCCTGTACCAACACAAGTGCGAAAAGTGGTTTTTCAACACTAACACAAGTGCGAAAAGTGGTTTTTCAACACTATCACAAGTGCAAAAAGTGTTTTTTCCACACTAATACAAGTGCAAAAGTGGTTTCCTGCACCAACACAAGTGCGAAAAGTGGTTTTTCAACACTAACACAAGTGCGAAAAGTGGTTTTTAAACACTAACACAAGTGAGAAAAGTGTTTTTTCCACACTAATACAAGTGCAAAAGTGGTTTCTTGCACCAACACAAGTGCGAAAAGTGGTTTTTAAACACTAACACAAGTGCGAAAAGTGGTTTTTCAACACTAACACAAGTGAGAAAAGTGTTTTTTCCACACTAATACAAGTGCAAAAGTGGTTTCCGTCACCAACACAAGTGTGAAAAGTGGTTTTTCAACATGAACACAAGTGCGAAAAGTGGTTTTTCAACACCAACAAAAGTGCAAAAAGTGGTTTTTCAACACTATCACAAGTGCAAAAAGTGTTTTTTCCACACTAATACAAGTGCAAAAGTGGTTTCCTGCACCAACACAGGTGCGAAAAGTGGTTTCCTGCACAACACAAGTGCGAAAAGTGGTTTTTCAACACTATCACAAGTGCAAAAAGTGTTTTTTCCACACTAATACAAGTGCAAAAAGTGTTTTTTCCACACTAATACAAGTGCAAAAGTGGTTTCCTGCACCAACACAAGTGTGAAAAGTGGTTTTTCAACACTAACACAAGTGCGAAAAGTGGTTTTCAACACTAACACAAGTGCAAAAAGTGGTTTTTCAACACTATCACAAGTGCAAAAAGTGTTTTTTCCACACTAATACAAGTGCAAAAGTGGATTCCTGCACCAACACAAGTGCGAAAAGTGGTTTTTCAACACGAACACAAGTGCGAAAAGTGGTTTTTCAACACTAACACAAGTGCAAAAAGTGGTTTTCCACACTAATACAAGTGCAAAAGTGGTTTTTCAACACTAACACAAGTGCGAAAAGTGGTTTTTCAGCACTATCACAAGTGCAAAAAGACTTTTTTCCACACTAATACAAGTGCAAAAGTGGTTTACTGCACCAACACAAGTGTGAAAAGTGGTTTTTCAACACTAACACAAGTGCGAAAAGTGGTTTTTCAACACTAACACAAGTGCGAAAAGTGGTTTTTCAACACTAACACAAGTGCGAAAAGTGATTTTTCAACACTAACACAAGTGCAAAAAGTGGTTTTTCCACACTAATACAAGTGCAAAAGTGGTTTGCTGCACCAACACAGGTGCGAAAAGTGGTTTTTCAACACTAACACAAGTGCGAAAAGTGGTTTTTCAACACTATCACAAGTGCACAAAGTGGTTTTTCCACACTAATACAAGTGCAAAAAGTGTTTTTCCACACTAATACAAGTGCAAAAGTGGTTTCCTGCACCAACACAAGTGCGAAAAGTGGTTTTTCAACTCTATCACAAGTGCAAAAAGTGTTTTTTCCACACTAATACAAGTGCAAAAGTGGTTTCCTGCACCAACACAAGTGCGAAAAGTGGTTTTTCAACACTAACACAAGTGCGAAAAGTGGTTTCCTGCACCAACACAAGTGCGAACAGTGGTTTTTCAACACTAACACAAGTGCGAAAAGTGGTTTTTCAACACTAACACAAGTGTGAAAAGTGGTTTTTCAACACTATCACAAGTGCAAAAAGTGTTTTTTCCACACTAATACAAGTGCAAAAGTGGTTTCCTGCACCAACACAAGTGCGACAAGTGGTTTTTCAACACTAACACAAGTGTGAAAAGTGGTTTTTCAACACTAACACAAGTGCGAAAAGTGGTTTTTCCACACTAATACAAGTGCAAAAGTGGTTTCCTGCACCAACACAAGTGCGAAAAGTGATTTTTCAACACTAACACCAGTGCGAAAAGTGGTTTTTCAACATTATCACAAGTGCAAAAAGTGTTTTTTCCACACTAATACAAGTGCAAAAGTGATTTCCTGCACCAACACAAGTGCGAAAAGTGATTTTTCAACACTAACACCAGTGCGAAAAGTGGTTTTTCAACACTACCACAAGTGCAAAAAGTGTTTTTTCAACACTAACACAAGTGCGAAAAGTGGTTTTTCAACACTATCACAAGTGCAAAAAGTGTTTTTTCCACACTAATACAAGTGCAAAAGTGGTTTCCTGCACCAACACAAGTGCGAAAAGTGGTTTTCAACACAAACACAAGTGCGAAAAGTGGTTTTTCAACACTAACACAAGTGCGAAAAGTGGTTTTTCCACACTAATACAAGTGCAAAAGTGGTTTCCTGCACCAACACAAGTGCGAAAAGTGATTTTTCAACACTAACACAAGTGCGAAAAGTGGTTTTTCAACACTAACACAAGTGCGAAAAGTGATTTTTCAACACTAACACAAGTGCAAAAAGTGGTTTTTCCACACTAATACAAGTGCAAAAGTGGTTTGCTGCACCAACACAGGTGCGAAAAGTGGTTTTTCAACACTAACACAAGTGCGAAAAGTGGTTTTTCAACACTATCACAAGTGCACAAAGTGGTTTTTCCACACTAATACAAGTGCAAAAAGTGTTTTTCCACACTAATACAAGTGCAAAAGTGGTTTCCTGCACCAACACAAGTGCGAAAAGTGGTTTTTCAACTCTATCACAAGTGCAAAAAGTGTTTTTTCCACACTAATACAAGTGCAAAAGTGGTTTCCTGCACCAACACAAGTGCGAAAAGTGGTTTTTCAACACTAACACAAGTGCGAAAAGTGGTTTTTCAACACTAACACAACTGCGAAAAGTGGTTTTTCCACACTAATACAAGTGCAAAAGTGGTTTCCTGCACCAACACAAGTGCAAAAAGTGGTTTTTCAACACTAACACAAGTGCGAAAAGTGGTTTTTCAACACTATCACAAGTGCAAAAAGTGTTTTTTCCACACTAATACAAGTTCAAAAGTGGTTTCCTGCACCAACACAAGTGCGAAAATTGGTTTTTCAACACTAACACAAGTGCGAAAAGTGTTTTTTCCACACTAATACAAGTGCAAAAGTGGTTTCCTGCACCAACACAAGTGCGAAAAGTGGTTTTTCAAAACTAACACAAGTGTGAAAAGTGGTTTTTCAACACTATCACAAGTGCAAAAAGTGTTTTTTCCACACTAATACAAGTGCAAAAGTGGTTTCCTGCACCAACATAAGTGCGAAAAGTGGTTTTTCAACACTAACACAAGTGCGAAAAGTGGTATTTCAACACTAACACAAGTGCGAAAAGTGGTTTTTCAACACCAACACAAGTGCGAAAAGTGTTTTTTCCACACTAATACAAGTGCAAAAGTGGTTTCCTGCACCAACACAAGTGCGAAAAGTGGTTTTTCAACACTAACACAAGTGCAAAAAGTGGTTTTTCAACACTAACACAAGTGCAAAAAGTGGTTTTTCCACACTAGTACAAGTGTAAAAGTGGTTTCCTGCACCAACACAACTGCGAAAATTGGTTTTTCAACACTAACACAAGTGCGAAAAGTGGTTTTTCAACACTATCACAAGTGCAAAAAGTGTTTTTTCCACACTAATACAAGTACAAAAGTGGTTTCCTGCACCAACACAAGTGCGAAAAGTGGTTTTTCAACACAAACACAAGTGCGAAAAGTGGTTTTTCAACACTAACACAAGTGCGAAAAGTGTTTTTCCACACTAATACAAGTGCAAAAGTGGTTTCCTGCACCAACACAAGTGCGAAAAGAGGTTTTTCAACACAAACACAAGTGCGAAAAGTGGTTTTTCAACACTATCACAAGTGCAAAAAGTTTTTTTTCCACACTAATACAAGTGCAAAAGTGGTTTCCTGCACCAACGCAAGTGCGAAAAGTGGTTTTTCAACACTAACACAAGTGCGAAAAGTGTTTTTTCAACACTAACACAAGTGCGAAAAGTGGTTTTTCAACACTATCACAAGTGCAAAAAGTGTTTTTTCCACACTAATACAAGTGCAAAAGTGGTTTCCTGCACCAACACAAGTGCGAAAAGTGGTTTTTCAACACTAACACAAGTGCGAAAAGTGGTTTTCCAACACTAACACAAGTGCGAAAAGTGGTTTCCTGCACCAACACAAGTGCGAAAAGTGGTTTCCTGCACCAACACAAGTGCGAACAGTGGTTTTTCAACACTAACACAAGTGCGAAAAGTGGTTTTTCAACACTAACACAAGTGTGAAAAGTGGTTTTTCAACACTATCACAAGTGCAAAAAGTGTTTTTTCCACACTAATACAAGTGCAAAAGTGGTTTCCTGCACCAACACAAGTGCGACAAGTGGTTTTTCAACACTAACACAAGTGTGAAAAGTGGTTTTTCAACACTAACACAAGTGCGAAAAGTGGTTTTTCCACACTAATACAAGTGCAAAAGTGGTTTCCTGCACCAACACAAGTGCGAAAAGTGATTTTTCAACACT
This sequence comes from Myxine glutinosa, assembly GCF_964187855.1. Classification (NCBI taxonomy): domain Eukaryota; kingdom Metazoa; phylum Chordata; class Myxini; order Myxiniformes; family Myxinidae; genus Myxine; species Myxine glutinosa. The sequence goes on along the minus strand of NW_027617201.1, from coordinate 132,226 downwards.
AACACCAGTGCGAAAAGTGGTTTTTCAACACTATCACAAGTGCAAAAAGTGTTTTTTCCACACTAATACAAGTGCAAAAGTGGTTTCCTGCACCAACACAAGTGCGAAAAGTGATTTTTCAACACTAACACCAGTGCGAAAAGTGGTTTTTCAACACTACCACAAGTGCAAAAAGTGTTTTTTCAACACTAACACAAGTGCGAAAAGTGGTTTTTCAACACTATCACAAGTGCAAAAAGTGTTTTTTCCACACTAATACAAGTGCAAAAGTGGTTTCCTGCACCAACACAAGTGCGAAAAGTGGTTTTTCAACACAAACACAAGTGCGAAAAGTGGTTTTTCAACACTAACACAAGTGCGAAAAGTGGTTTTTCCACACTAATACAAGTGCAAAAGTGGTTTCCTGCACCAACACAAGTGCGAAAAGTGATTTTTCAACACTAACACCAGTGCGAAAAGTGGTTTTTCAACACTATCACAAGTGCAAAAAGTGTTTTTTCAACACTAACACAAGTGCGAAAAGTGGTTTTTCAACACTATCACAAGTGCAAAAAGTGTTTTTTCCACACTAATAAAAGTGCAAAAGTGGTTTCCTGCACCAACACAAGTGTGAAAAGTGGTTTTTCAACACTAACACAAGTGCGAAAAGTGGTTTTTCAACACTAACACAAGTGCCAAAAGTGTTTTTTCCACACTAATACAAGTGCAGAAGTGGTTTCCTGCACCAACACAAGTGCGAAAAGTGGTTTTTCAACACTAACACAAGTGCAAAAAGTGGTTTTTCAACACTAACACAAGTGCAAAAAGTGGTTTTTCCACACTAGTACAAGTGTAAAAGTGGTTTCCTGCACCAACACAACTGCGAAAATTGGTTTTTCAACACTAACACAAGTTCGAAAAGTGGTTTTTCAACACTATCACAAGTGCAAAAAGTGTTTTTTCCACACTAATACAAGTACAAAAGTGGTTTCCTGCACCAACACAAGTGCGAAAAGTGGTTTTTCAACACAAACACAAGTGCGAAAAGTGGTTTTTCAACACTAACACAAGTGCGAAAAGTGTTTTTCCACACTAATACAAGTGCAAAAGTGGTTTCCTGCACCAACACAAGTGCGAAAAGAGGTTTTTCAACACAAACACAAGTGCGAAAAGTGGTTTTTCAACACTATCACAAGTGCAAAAAGTTTTTTTTCCACACTAATACAAGTGCAAAAGTGGTTTCCTGCACCAACGCAAGTGCGAAAAGTGGTTTTTCAACACTAACACAAGTGCGAAAAGTGTTTTTTCAACACTAACACAAGTGCGAAAAGTGGTTTTTCAACACTATCACAAGTGCAAAAAGTGTTTTTTCCACACTAATACAAGTGCAAAAGTGGTTTCCTGCACCAACACAAGTGCGAAAAGTGGTTTTTCAACACTAACACAAGTGCGAAAAGTGGTTTTCCAACACTAACACAAGTGCGAAAAGTGGTTTCCTGCACCAACACAAGTGTGAAAAGTGGTTTTTCAACATGAACACAAGTGCGAAAAGTGGTTTTTCAACACCAACAAAAGTGCAAAAAGTGGTTTTTCAACACTATCACAAGTGCAAAAAGTGTTTTTTCCACACTAATACAAGTGCAAAAGTGGTTTCCTGCACCAACACAAGTGCGAAAAGTGGTTTCCTGCACAACACAAGTGCGAAAAGTGGTTTTTCAACACTATCACAAGTGCAAAAAGTGTTTTTTCCACACTAATACAAGTGCAAAAGTGGTTTCCTGCACCAACACAAGTGTGAAAAGTGGTTTTTCAACACTAACACAAGTGCGAAAAGTGGTTTTTCAACACTAACACAAGTGCAAAAAGTGGTTTTTCAACACTATCACAAGTGCAAAAAGTGTTTTTTCCACACTAATACAAGTGCAAAAGTGGATTCCTGCACCAACACAAGTGCGAAAAGTGGTTTTTCAACACGAACACAAGTGCGAAAAGTGGTTTTTCAACACTAACACAAGTGCGAAAAGTGGTTTTCCACACTAATACAAGTGCAAAAGTGGTTTCCTGCACCAACACAAGTGCGAAAAGTGGTTTTTCAACACTAACACAAGTGCGAAAAGTGGTTTTTCAGCACTATCACAAGTGCAAAAAGTGTTTTTTCCACACTAATACAAGTGCAAAAGTGGTTTACTGCACCAACACAAGTCTGAAAAGTGGTTTTTCAACACTAACACAAGTGCGAAAAGTGGTTTTTCAACACTAACACAAGTGCGAAAAGTGGTTTTTCAACACTAACACAAGTGCGAAAAGTGATTTTTCAACACTAACACAACTGCAAAAAGTGGTTTTTCCACAATAATACAAGTGCAAAAGTGGTTTGCTGCACCAACACAGGTGCGAAAAGTGGTTTTTCAACACTAACACAAGTGCGAAAAGTGGTTTTTCAACACTATCACAAGTGCAAAAAGTGGTTTTTCCACACTAATACAAGTGCAAAAAGTGTTTTTCCACACTAATACAAGTGCAAAAGTGGTTTCCTGCACCAACACAAGTGCGAAAAGTGGTTTTTCAACTCTATCACAAGTGCAAAAAGTGTTTTTTCCACACTAATACAAGTGCAAAAGTGGTTTCCTGCACCAACACAAGTGCGAAAAGTGGTTTTTCAACACTAACACAAGTGCGAAAAGTGGTTTTTCAACACTAACACAAGTGCGAAAAGTGGTTTTTCCACACTAATACAAGTGCAAAAGTGGTTTCCTGCACCAACACAAGTGCAAAAAGTGGTTTTTCAACACTAACACAAGTGCGAAAAGTGGTTTTTCAACACTATCACAAGTGCAAAAAGTGTTTTTTCCACACTAATACAAGTGCAAAAGTGGTTTCCTGCACCAACACAAGTGCGAAAAGTGGTTTTTCAACACTAACACAAGTGCGAAAAGTGGTTTTTCAACACTAACACAAGTGCGAAAAGTGGTTTTCCACACTAATACAAGTGCAAAAGTGGTTTCCTGCACCAACACAAGTGCGAAAAGTGGTTTTTCAACACTAACACAAGTGCGAAAAGTGGTTTTTCAGCACTATCACAAGTGCAAAAAGTGTTTTTTCCACACTAATACAAGTGCAAAAGTGGTTTACTGCACCAACACAAGTGTGAAAAGTGGTTTTTCAACACTAACAGAAGTGCGAAAAGTGGTTTTTCAACACTAACACAAGTGCGAAAAGTGGTTTTTCAACACTAACACAAGTGCGAAAAGTGATTTTTCAATACTAACACAAGTGCAAAAAGTGGTTTTTCCACACTAATACAAGTGCAAAAGTGGTTTGCTGCACCAACACAGGTGCAAAAAGTGATTTTTCAACACTAACACAAGTGCGAAAAGTGGTTTTTCAACACTATCACAAGTGCAAAAAGTGTTTTTTCCACACTAATACAAGTGCAAAAGTGGTTTCCTGCACCAAAACAAGTGCGAAAAGTGGTTTTTCAACACTAACACAAGTGCGAAAAGTGGTTTTTCAACACTAACACAAGTGCGAAAAGTGGTTTTTCAACACTATCACAAGTGCAAAAAGTGTTTTTTCCACACTAATACAAGTGCAAAAGTGGTTTCCTGCACCAACACAAGTGCGAAAAGTGGTTTTTCAACACTAACACAAGTGCGAAAAGTGGTTTTTCAACACTAACACAAGTGCGAAAAGTGGTTTTTCCACACTAATACAAGTGCAAAAGTGGTTTCCTGCACCAACACAAGTGCGAAAAGTGATTTTTCAACACTAACACCAGTGCGAAAAGTGGTTTTTCAACACTATCACAAGTGCAAAAAGTGTTTTTTCCACACTAATACAAGTGCAAAAGTGGGTTCCTGCACCAACACAAGTGCGAAAAGTGGTTTTTCAACACTAACACAAGTGCGAAAAGTGGTTTTTCAACACTATCACAAGTGCAAAAAGTGTTTTTTCCACACTAATACAAGTGCAAAAGTGGTTTCCTGCACCAACACAAGTGCGAAAAGTGTTTTTTCAACACTAACACATGTGCGAAAAGTGGTTTTTCAACACTAACACAAGTGCGAAAAGTGGTTTTTCCACACTAATACAAGTGCAGAAGTGGTTTCCTGTACCAACACAAGTGCGAAAAGTGGTTTTTCAACACTAACACAAGTGCGAAAAGTGGTTTTTCAACACTATCACAAGTGCAAAAAGTGTTTTTTCCACACTAATACAAGTGCAAAAGTGGTTTCCTGCACCAACACAAGTGCGAAAAGTGGTTTTTCAACACTAACACAAGTGCGAAAAGTGGTTTTTAAACACTAACACAAGTGAGAAAAGTGTTTTTTCCACACTAATACAAGTGCAAAAGTGGTTTCTTGCACCAACACAAGTGCGAAAAGTGGTTTTTAAACACTAACACAAGTGCGAAAAGTGGTTTTTCAACACTAACACAAGTGAGAAAAGTGTTTTTTCCACACTAATACAAGTGCAAAAGTGGTTTCCGTCACCAACACAAGTGTGAAAAGTGGTTTTTCAACATGAACACAAGTGCGAAAAGTGGTTTTTCAACACCAACAAAAGTGCAAAAAGTGGTTTTTCAACACTATCACAAGTGCAAAAAGTGTTTTTTCCACACTAATACAAGTGCAAAAGTGGTTTCCTGCACCAACACAGGTGCGAAAAGTGGTTTCCTGCACAACACAAGTGCGAAAAGTGGTTTTTCAACACTATCACAAGTGCAAAAAGTGTTTTTTCCACACTAATACAAGTGCAAAAAGTGTTTTTTCCACACTAATACAAGTGCAAAAGTGGTTTCCTGCACCAACACAAGTGTGAAAAGTGGTTTTTCAACACTAACACAAGTGCGAAAAGTGGTTTTTCAACACTAACACAAGTGCAAAAAGTGGTTTTTCAACACTATCACAAGTGCAAAAAGTGTTTTTTCCACACTAATACAAGTGCAAAAGTGGATTCCTGCACCAACACAAGTGCGAAAAGTGGTTTTTCAACACGAACACAAGTGCGAAAAGTGGTTTTTCAACACTAACACAAGTGCAAAAAGTGGTTTTCCACACTAATACAAGTGCAAAAGTGGTTTTTCAACACTAACACAAGTGCGAAAAGTGGTTTTTCAGCACTATCACAAGTGCAAAAAGACTTTTTTCCACACTAATACAAGTGCAAAAGTGGTTTACTGCACCAACACAAGTGTGAAAAGTGGTTTTTCAACACTAACACAAGTGCGAAAAGTGGTTTTTCAACACTAACACAAGTGCGAAAAGTGGTTTTTCAACACTAACACAAGTGCGAAAAGTGATTTTTCAACACTAACACAAGTGCAAAAAGTGGTTTTTCCACACTAATACAAGTGCAAAAGTGGTTTCCTGCACCAACACAGGTGCGAAAAGTGGTTTTTCAACACTAACACAAGTGCGAAAAGTGATTTTTCAACACTAACACCAGTGCGAAAAGTGGTTTTCAACACTATCACAAGTGCAAAAAGTGTTTTTTCCACACTAATACAAGTGCAAAAGTGGGTTCCTGCACCAACACAAGTGCGAAAAGTGGTTTTTCAACACTAACACAAGTGCGAAAAGTGGTTTTTCAACACTATCACAAGTGCAAAAAGTGTTTTTTCCACACTAATACAAGTGCAAAAGTGGTTTCCTGCACCAACACAAGTGCGAAAAGTGTTTTTTCAACACTAACACATGTGCGAAAAGTGGTTTTTCAACACTAACACAAGTGCGAAAAGTGGTTTTTCCACACTAATACAAGTGCAGAAGTGGTTTCCTGTACCAACACAAGTGCGAAAAGTGGTTTTTCAACACTAACACAAGTGCGAAAAGTGGTTTTTCAACACTATCACAAGTGCAAAAAGTGTTTTTTCCACACTAATACAAGTGCAAAAGTGGTTTCCTGCACCAACACAAGTGCGAAAAGTGGTTTTTCAACACTAACACAAGTGCGAAAAGTGGTTTTTAAACACTAACACAAGTGAGAAAAGTGTTTTTTCCACACTAATACAAGTGCAAAAGTGGTTTCTTGCACCAACACAAGTGCGAAAAGTGGTTTTTAAACACTAACACAAGTGCGAAAAGTGGTTTTTCAACACTAACACAAGTGAGAAAAGTGTTTTTTCCACACTAATACAAGTGCAAAAGTGGTTTCCGTCACCAACACAAGTGTGAAAAGTGGTTTTTCAACATGAACACAAGTGCGAAAAGTGGTTTTTCAACACCAACAAAAGTGCAAAAAGTGGTTTTTCAACACTATCACAAGTGCAAAAAGTGTTTTTTCCACACTAATACAAGTGCAAAAGTGGTTTCCTGCACCAACACAGGTGCGAAAAGTGGTTTCCTGCACAACACAAGTGCGAAAAGTGGTTTTTCAACACTATCACAAGTGCAAAAAGTGTTTTTTCCACACTAATACAAGTGCAAAAAGTGTTTTTTCCACACTAATACAAGTGCAAAAGTGGTTTCCTGCACCAACACAAGTGTGAAAAGTGGTTTTTCAACACTAACACAAGTGCGAAAAGTGGTTTTTCAACACTAACACAAGTGCAAAAAGTGGTTTTTCAACACTATCACAAGTGCAAAAAGTGTTTTTTCCACACTAATACAAGTGCAAAAGTGGATTCCTGCACCAACACAAGTGCGAAAAGTGGTTTTTCAACACGAACACAAGTGCGAAAAGTGGTTTTTCAACACTAACACAAGTGCAAAAAGTGGTTTTCCACACTAATACAAGTGCAAAAGTGGTTTTTCAACACTAATACAAGTGCGAAAAGTGGTTTTTCAGCACTATCACAAGTGCAAAAAGACTTTTTTCCACACTAACACAAGTGCAAAAAGTGGTTTTTCCACACTAATACAAGTGCAAAAGTGGTTTGCTGCACCAACACAGGTGCGAAAAGTGGTTTTTCAACACTAACACAAGTGCGAAAAGTGGTTTTTCAACACTATCACAAGTGCACAAAGTGGTTTTTCCACACTAATACAAGTGCAAAAAGTGTTTTTCCACACTAATACAAGTGCAAAAGTGGTTTCCTGCACCAACACAAGTGCGAAAAGTGGTTTTTCAACTCTATCACAAGTGCAAAAAGTGTTTTTTCCACACTAATACAAGTGCAAAAGTGGTTTCCTGCACCAACACAAGTGCGAAAAGTGGTTTTTCAACACTAACACAAGTGCGAAAAGTGGTTTCCTGCACCAACACAAGTGCGAACAGTGGTTTTTCAACACTAACACAAGTGCGAAAAGTGGTTTTTCAACACTAACACAAGTGTGAAAAGTGGTTTTTCAACACTATCACAAGTGCAAAAAGTGTTTTTTCCACACTAATACAAGTGCAAAAGTGGTTTCCTGCACCAACACAAGTGCGACAAGTGGTTTTTCAACACTAACACAAGTGTGAAAAGTGGTTTTTCAACACTAACACAAGTGCGAAAAGTGGTTTTTCCACACTAATACAAGTGCAAAAGTGGTTTCCTGCACCAACACAAGTGCGAAAAGTGATTTTTCAACACTAACACCAGTGCGAAAAGTGGTTTTTCAACATTATCACAAGTGCAAAAAGTGTTTTTTCCACACTAATACAAGTGCAAAAGTGATTTCCTGCACCAACACAAGTGCGAAAAGTGATTTTTCAACACTAACACCAGTGCGAAAAGTGGTTTTTCAACACTACCACAAGTGCAAAAAGTGTTTTTTCAACACTAACACAAGTGCGAAAAGTGGTTTTTCAACACTATCACAAGTGCAAAAAGTGTTTTTTCCACACTAATACAAGTGCAAAAGTGGTTTCCTGCACCAACACAAGTGCGAAAAGTGGTTTTTCAACACAAACACAAGTGCGAAAAGTGGTTTTTCAACACTAACACAAGTGCGAAAAGTGGTTTTTCCACACTAATACAAGTGCAAAAGTGGTTTCCTGCACCAACACAAGTGCGAAAAGTGATTTTTCAACACTAACACAAGTGCGAAAAGTGGTTTTTCAACACTAACACAAGTGCGAAAAGTGATTTTTCAACACTAACACAAGTGCAAAAAGTGGTTTTTCCACACTAATACAAGTGCAAAAGTGGTTTGCTGCACCAACACAGGTGCGAAAAGTGGTTTTTCAACACTAACACAAGTGCGAAAAGTGGTTTTTCAACACTATCACAAGTGCACAAAGTGGTTTTTCCACACTAATACAAGTGCAAAAAGTGTTTTTCCACACTAATACAAGTGCAAAAGTGGTTTCCTGCACCAACACAAGTGCGAAAAGTGGTTTTTCAACTCTATCACAAGTGCAAAAAGTGTTTTTTCCACACTAATACAAGTGCAAAAGTGGTTTCCTGCACCAACACAAGTGCGAAAAGTGGTTTTTCAACACTAACACAAGTGCGAAAAGTGGTTTTTCAACACTAACACAACTGCGAAAAGTGGTTTTTCCACACTAATACAAGTGCAAAAGTGGTTTCCTGCACCAACACAAGTGCAAAAAGTGGTTTTTCAACACTAACACAAGTGCGAAAAGTGGTTTTTCAACACTATCACAAGTGCAAAAAGTGTTTTTTCCACACTAATACAAGTTCAAAAGTGGTTTCCTGCACCAACACAAGTGCGAAAAGTGGTTTTTCAACACTAACACAAGTGCGAAAAGTGTTTTTTCCACACTAATACAAGTGCAAAAGTGGTTTCCTGCACCAACACAAGTGCGAAAAGTGGTTTTTCAAAACTAACACAAGTGTGAAAAGTGGTTTTTCAACACTATCACAAGTGCAAAAAGTGTTTTTTCCACACTAATACAAGTGCAAAAGTGGTTTCCTGCACCAACATAAGTGCGAAAAGTGGTTTTTCAACACTAACACAAGTGCGAAAAGTGGTATTTCAACACTAACACAAGTGCGAAAAGTGGTTTTTCAACACCAACACAAGTGCGAAAAGTGTTTTTTCCACACTAATACAAGTGCAAAAGTGGTTTCCTGCACCAACACAAGTGCGAAAAGTGGTTTTTCAACACTAACACAAGTGCAAAAAGTGGTTTTTCAACACTAACACAAGTGCAAAAAGTGGTTTTTCCACACTAGTACAAGTGTAAAAGTGGTTTCCTGCACCAACACAACTGCGAAAATTGGTTTTTCAACACTAACACAAGTGCGAAAAGTGGTTTTTCAACACTATCACAAGTGCAAAAAGTGTTTTTTCCACACTAATACAAGTACAAAAGTGGTTTCCTGCACCAACACAAGTGCGAAAAGTGGTTTTTCAACACAAACACAAGTGCGAAAAGTGGTTTTTCAACACTAACACAAGTGCGAAAAGTGTTTTTCCACACTAATACAAGTGCAAAAGTGGTTTCCTGCACCAACACAAGTGCGAAAAGAGGTTTTTCAACACAAACACAAGTGCGAAAAGTGGTTTTTCAACACTATCACAAGTGCAAAAAGTTTTTTTTCCACACTAATACAAGTGCAAAAGTGGTTTCCTGCACCAACGCAAGTGCGAAAAGTGGTTTTTCAACACTAACACAAGTGCGAAAAGTGTTTTTTCAACACTAACACAAGTGCGAAAAGTGGTTTTTCAACACTATCACAAGTGCAAAAAGTGTTTTTTCCACACTAATACAAGTGCAAAAGTGGTTTCCTGCACCAACACAAGTGCGAAAAGTGGTTTTTCAACACTAACACAAGTGCGAAAAGTGGTTTTCCAACACTAACACAAGTGCGAAAAGTGGTTTCCTGCACCAACACAAGTGCGAAAAGTGGTTTCCTGCACCAACACAAGTGCGAACAGTGGTTTTTCAACACTAACACAAGTGCGAAAAGTGGTTTTTCAACACTAACACAAGTGTGAAAAGTGGTTTTTCAACACTATCACAAGTGCAAAAAGTGTTTTTTCCACACTAATACAAGTGCAAAAGTGGTTTCCTGCACCAACACAAGTGCGACAAGTGGTTTTTCAACACTAACACAAGTGTGAAAAGTGGTTTTTCAACACTAACACAAGTGCGAAAAGTGGTTTTTCCACACTAATACAAGTGCAAAAGTGGTTTCCTGCACCAACACAAGTGCGAAAAGTGATTTTTCAACACTAACACCAGTGCGAAAAGTGGTTTTTCAACACTATCACAAGTGCAAAAAGTGTTTTTTCCACACTAATACAAGTGCAAAAGTGGTTTCCTGCACCAACACAAGTGCGAAAAGTGATTTTTCAACACTAACACCAGTGCGAAAAGTGGTTTTTCAACACTACCACAAGTGCAAAAAGTGTTTTTTCAACACTAACACAAGTGCGAAAAGTGGTTTTTCAACACTATCACAAGTGCAAAAAGTGTTTTTTCCACACTAATACAAGTGCAAAAGTGGTTTCCTGCACCAACACAAGTGCGAAAAGTGGTTTTTCAACACAAACACAAGTGCGAAAAGTGGTTTTTCAACACTAACACAAGTGCGAAAAGTGGTTTTTCCACACTAATACAAGTGCAAAAGTGGTTTCCTGCACCAACACAAGTGCGAAAAGTGATTTTTCAACACTAACACCAGTGCGAAAAGTGGTTTTTCAACACTATCACAAGTGCAAAAAGTGTTTTTTCAACACTAACACAAGTGCGAAAAGTGGTTTTTCAACACTATCACAAGTGCAAAAAGTGTTTTTTCCACACTAATAAAAGTGCAAAAGTGGTTTCCTGCACCAACACAAGTGTGAAAAGTGGTTTTTCAACACTAACACAAGTGCGAAAAGTGGTTTTTCAACACTAACACAAGTGCCAAAAGTGTTTTTTCCACACTAATACAAGTGCAGAAGTGGTTTCCTGCACCAACACAAGTGCGAAAAGTGGTTTTTCAACACTAACACAAGTGCAAAAAGTGGTTTTTCAACACTAACACAAGTGCAAAAAGTGGTTTTTCCACACTAGTACAAGTGTAAAAGTGGTTTCCTGCACCAACACAACTGCGAAAATTGGTTTTTCAACACTAACACAAGTGCGAAAAGTGGTTTTTCAACACTATCACAAGTGCAAAAAGTGTTTTTTCCACACTAATACAAGTACAAAAGTGGTTTCCTGCACCAACACAAGTGCGAAAAGTGGTTTTTCAACACAAACACAAGTGCGAAAAGTGGTTTTTCAACACTAACACAAGTGCGAAAAGTGTTTTTCCACACTAATACAAGTGCAAAAGTGGTTTCCTGCACCAACACAAGTGCGAAAAGAGGTTTTTCAACACAAACACAAGTGCGAAAAGTGGTTTTTCAACACTATCACAAGTGCAAAAAGTTTTTTTTCCACACTAATACAAGTGCAAAAGTGGTTTCCTGCACCAACGCAAGTGCGAAAAGTGGTTTTTCAACACTAACACAAGTGCGAAAAGTGTTTTTTCAACACTAACACAAGTGCGAAAAGTGGTTTTTCAACACTATCACAAGTGCAAAAAGTGTTTTTTCCACACTAATACAAGTGCAAAAGTGGTTTCCTGCACCAACACAAGTGCGAAAAGTGGTTTTTCAACACTAACACAAGTGCGAAAAGTGGTTTTCCAACACTAACACAAGTGCGAAAAGTGGTTTCCTGCACCAACACAAGTGCGAAAAGTGGTTTCCTGCACCAACACAAGTGCGAACAGTGGTTTTTCAACACTAACACAAGTGCGAAAAGTGGTTTTTCAACACTAACACAAGTGTGAAAAGTGGTTTTTCAACACTATCACAAGTGCAAAAAGTGTTTTTTCCACACTAATACAAGTGCAAAAGTGGTTTCCTGCACCAACACAAGTGCGACAAGTGGTTTTTCAACACTAACACAAGTGTGAAAAGTGGTTTTTCAACACTAACACAAGTGCGAAAAGTGGTTTTTCCACACTAATACAAGTGCAAAAGTGGTTTCCTGCACCAACACAAGTGCGAAAAGTGATTTTTCAACACTAACACCAGTGCGAAAAGTGGTTTTTCAACACTATCACAAGTGCAAAAAGTGTTTTTTCCACACTAATACAAGTGCAAAAGTGGTTTCCTGCACCAACACAAGTGCGAAAAGTGATTTTTCAACACTAACACCAGTGCGAAAAGTGGTTTTTCAACACTACCACAAGTGCAAAAAGTGTTTTTTCAACACTAACACAAGTGCGAAAAGTGGTTTTTCAACACTATCACAAGTGCAAAAAGTGTTTTTTCCACACTAATACAAGTGCAAAAGTGGTTTCCTGCACCAACACAAGTGCGAAAAGTGGTTTTTCAACACAAACACAAGTGCGAAAAGTGGTTTTTCAACACTAACACAAGTGCGAAAAGTGGTTTTTCCACACTAATACAAGTGCAAAAGTGGTTTCCTGCACCAACACAAGTGCGAAAAGTGATTTTTCAACACTAACACCAGTGCGAAAAGTGGTTTTTCAACACTAACACAAGTGCGAAAAGTGTTTTTCCACACTAATACAAGTGCAAAAGTGGTTTCCTGCACCAACACAAGTGTGAAAAGTGGTTTTTCAACTCTATCACAAGTGCAAAAAGTGTTTTTTCCACACTAATACAAGTGCAAAAGTGGTTTCCTGCACCAACACAAGTGCGAAAAGTGGTTTTTCAACACTAACACAAGTGCGAAAAGTGGTTTCCTGCACCAACACAAGTGCGAACAGTGGTTTTTCAACACTAACACAAGTGCGAAAAGTGGTTTTTCAACACTAACACAAGTGTGAAAAGTGGTTTTTCAACACTATCACAAGTGCAAAAAGTGTTTTTTCCACACTAATACAAGTGCAAAAGTGGTTTCCTGCACCAACACAAGTGCGACAAGTGGTTTTTCAACACTAACACAAGATTGATAAGTGGTTTTTCAACACTAACACAAGTGCGAAAAGTGGTTTTTCCACACTAATACAAGTGCAAAAGTGGTTTCCTGCACCAACACAAGTGCGAAAAGTGATTTTTCAACACTAACACCAGTGCGAAAAGTGGTTTTTCAACACTATCACAAGTGCAAAAAGTGTTTTTTCCACACTAATACAAGTGCAAAAGTGATTTCCTGCACCAACACAAGTGCGAAAAGTGATTTTTCAACACTAACACCAGTGCGAAAAGTGGTTTTTCAACACTACCACAAGTGCAAAAAGTGTTTTTTCAACACTAACACAAGTGCGAAAAGTGGTTTTTCAACACTATCACAAGTGCAAAAAGTGTTTTTTCCACACTAATACAAGTGCAAAAGTGGTTTCCTGCACCAACACAAGTGCGAAAAGTGGTTTTTCAACACAAACACAAGTGCGAAAAGTGGTTTTTCAACACTAACACAAGTGCGAAAAGTGGTTTTTCCACACTAATACAAGTGCAAAAGTGGTTTCCTGCACCAACACAAGTGCGAAAAGTGATTTTTCAACACTAACACAAGTGCGAAAAGTGGTTTTTCAACACTAACACAAGTGCGAAAAGTGGTTTTTCAACACTAACACAAGTGCGAAAAGTGATTTTTCAACACTAACACAAGTGCGAAAAGTGGTTTCCTGCACCAACACAAGTGCGAAAAGTGGTTTCCTGCACCAACACAAGTGCGAACAGTGGTTTTTCAACACTAACACAAGTGCGAAAAGTGGTTTTTCCACACTAATACAAGTGCAAAAGTGGTTTCCTGCACCAACACAAGTGCGAAAAGTGATTTTTCAACACTAACACAAGTGCGAAAAGTGGTTTTTCAACACTAACACAAGTGCGAAAAGTGGTTTTCCAACACTAACACAAGTGCGAAAAGTGGTTTCCTGCACCAACACAAGTGCGAAAAGTGGTTTCCTGCACCAACACAAGTGCGAACAGTGGTTTTTCAACACTAACACAAGTGCGAAAAGTGGTTTTTCAACACTAACACAAGTGTGAAAAGTGGTTTTTCAACACTATCACAAGTGCAAAAAGTGTTTTTTCCACACTAATACAAGTGCAAAAGTGGTTTCCTGCACCAACACAAGTGCGACAAGTGGTTTTTCAACACTAACACAAGTGTGAAAAGTGGTTTTTCAACACTAACACAAGTGCGAAAAGTGGTTTTTCCACACTAATACAAGTGCAAAAGTGGTTTCCTGCACCAACACAAGTGCGAAAAGTGGTTTTTCAACACTAACACAAGTGCGAAAAGTGGTTTTCCAACACTAACACAAGTGCGAAAAGTGGTTTCCTGCACCAACACAAGTGCGAAAAGTGGTTTTTCAACACAAACACAAGTGCGAAAAGTGGTTTTTCAACACTAACACAAGTGCGAAAAGTGTTTTTCCACACTAATACAAGTGCAAAAGTGGTTTCCTGCACCAACACAAGTGCGAAAAGTGGTTTTTCAACACTAACACAAGTGCGAAAAGTGGTTTTTCAACACAAACACAAGTGCGAAAAGTGGTTTTTCAACACTAACACAAGTGCGAAAAGTGTTTTTCCACACTAATACAAGTGCAAAAGTGGTTTCCTGCACCAACACAAGTGCGAAAAGTGGTTTTTCAACACTAACACAAGTGCGAAAAGTGGTTTTTCAACACTAACACAAGTGCAAAAAGTGGTTTTTCAACACTATCACAAGTACAAAAGTGGTTTCCACACTAATACAAGTGCAAAAGTGGTTTCCTGCACCAACACAAGTGCGAAAAGTGGTTTTTCAACACTAACACAAGTGCGAAAAGTGGTTTTCCAACACTAATACAAGTACAAAAGTGGTTTCCTGCACCAACACAAGTGCGAAAAGTGGTTTTTCAACACAAACACAAGTGCGAAAAGTGGTTTTTCAACACTAACACAAGTGCGAAAAGTGTTTTTCCACACTAATACAAGTGCAAAAGTGGTTTCCTGCACCAACACAAGTGCGAAAAGTGGTTTTTCAACACTAACACAAGTGCGAAAAGTGGTTTTTCAACACTAACACAAGTGCGAAAAGTGGTTTTTCAACACTATCACAAGTGCAAAAAGTGTTTTTTCCACACTAATACAAGTGCAAAAGTGGTTTCCTGCACCAACACAAGTGCGAAAAGTGGTTTTTCAACACTAACACAAGTGCGAAAAGTGGTTTTCCAACACTAACACAAGTGCGAAAAGTGGTTTCCTGCACCAACACAAGTGCGAAAAGTGGTTTCCTGCACCAACACAAGTGCGAACAGTGGTTTTTCAACACTAACACAAGTGCGAAAAGTGGTTTTTCAACACTAACACAAGTGTGAAAAGTGGTTTTTCAACACTATCACAAGTGCAAAAAGTGTTTTTTCCACACTAATACAAGTGCAAAAGTGGTTTCCTGCACCAACACAAGTGCGACAAGTGGTTTTTCAACACTAACACAAGTGTGAAAAGTGGTTTTTCAACACTAACACAAGTGCGAAAAGTGGTTTTTCCACACTAATACAAGTGCAAAAGTGGTTTCCTGCACCAACACAAGTGCGAAAAGTGATTTTTCAACACTAACACCAGTGCGAAAAGTGGTTTTTCAACACTATCACAAGTGCAAAAAGTGTTTTTTCCACACTAATACAAGTGCAAAAGTGGTTTCCTGCACCAACACAAGTGCGAAAAGTGATTTTTCAACACTAACACCAGTGCGAAAAGTGGTTTTTCAACACTACCACAAGTGCAAAAAGTGTTTTTTCAACACTAACACAAGTGCGAAAAGTGGTTTTTCAACACTATCACAAGTGCAAAAAGTGTTTTTTCCACACTAATACAAGTGCAAAAGTGGTTTCCTGCACCAACACAAGTGCGAAAAGTGGTTTTTCAACACAAACACAAGTGCGAAAAGTGGTTTTTCAACACTAACACAAGTGCGAAAAGTGGTTTTTCCACACTAATACAAGTGCAAAAGTGGTTTCCTGCACCAACACAAGTGCGAAAAGTGATTTTTCAACACTAACACCAGTGCGAAAAGTGGTTTTTCAACACTAACACAAGTGCGAAAAGTGTTTTTCCACACTAATACAAGTGCAAAAGTGGTTTCCTGCACCAACACAAGTGTGAAAAGTGGTTTTTCAACTCTATCACAAGTGCAAAAAGTGTTTTTTCCACACTAATACAAGTGCAAAAGTGGTTTCCTGCACCAACACAAGTGCGAAAAGTGGTTTTTCAACACTAACACAAGTGCGAAAAGTGGTTTCCTGCACCAACACAAGTGCGAACAGTGGTTTTTCAACACTAACACAAGTGCGAAAAGTGGTTTTTCAACACTAACACAAGTGTGAAAAGTGGTTTTTCAACACTATCACAAGTGCAAAAAGTGTTTTTTCCACACTAATACAAGTGCAAAAGTGGTTTCCTGCACCAACACAAGTGCGACAAGTGGTTTTTCAACACTAACACAAGTGTGAAAAGTGGTTTTTCAACACTAACACAAGTGCGAAAAGTGGTTTTTCCACACTAATACAAGTGCAAAAGTGGTTTCCTGCACCAACACAAGTGCGAAAAGTGATTTTTCAACACTAACACCAGTGCGAAAAGTGGTTTTTCAACACTATCACAAGTGCAAAAAGTGTTTTTTCCACACTAATACAAGTGCAAAAGTGATTTCCTGCACCAACACAAGTGCGAAAAGTGATTTTTCAACACTAACACCAGTGCGAAAAGTGGTTTTTCAACACTACCACAAGTGCAAAAAGTGTTTTTTCAACACTAACACAAGTGCGAAAAGTGGTTTTTCAACACTATCACAAGTGCAAAAAGTGTTTTTTCCACACTAATACAAGTGCAAAAGTGGTTTCCTGCACCAACACAAGTGCGAAAAGTGGTTTTTCAACACAAACACAAGTGCGAAAAGTGGTTTTTCAACACTAACACAAGTGCGAAAAGTGGTTTTTCCACACTAATACAAGTGCAAAAGTGGTTTCCTGCACCAACACAAGTGCGAAAAGTGATTTTTCAACACTAACACAAGTGCGAAAAGTGGTTTTTCAACACTAACACAAGTGCGAAAAGTGATTTTTCAACACTAACACAAGTGCAAAAAGTGGTTTTTCCACACTAATACAAGTGCAAAAGTGGTTTGCTGCACCAACACAGGTGCGAAAAGTGGTTTTTCAACACTAACACAAGTGCGAAAAGTGGTTTTTCAACACTATCACAAGTGCACAAAGTGGTTTTTCCACACTAATACAAGTGCAAAAAGTGTTTTTCCACACTAATACAAGTGCAAAAGTGGTTTCCTGCGCCAACACAAGTGCGAAAAGTGGTTTTTCAACTCTATCACAAGTGCAAAAAGTGTTTTTTCCACACTAATACAAGTGCAAAAGTGGTTTCCTGCACCAACACAAGTGCGAAAAGTGGTTTTTCAACACTAACACAAGTGCGAAAAGTGGTTTTTCAACACTAACACAACTGCGAAAAGTGGTTTTTCCACACTAATACAAGTGCAAAAGTGGTTTCCTGCACCAACACAAGTGCAAAAAGTGGTTTTTCAACACTAACACAAGTGCGAAAAGTGGTTTTTCAACACTATCACAAGTGCAAAAAGTGTTTTTTCCACACTAATACAAGTTCAACAGTGGTTTCCTGCACCAACACAAGTGCGAAAAGTGGTTTTTCAACACTAACACAAGTGCGAAAAGTGTTTTTTCCACACTAATACAAGTGCAAAAGTGGTTTCCTGCACCAACACAAGTGCGAAAAGTGGTTTTTCAAAACTAACACAAGTGTGAAAAGTGGTTTTTCAACACTATCACAAGTGCAAAAAGTGTTTTTTCCACACTAATACAAGTGCAAAAGTGGTTTCCTGCACCAACATAAGTGCGAAAAGTGGTTTTTCAACACTAACACAAGTGCGAAAAGTGGTATTTCAACACTAACACAAGTGCGAAAAGTGGTTTTTCAACACCAACACAAGTGCGAAAAGTGTTTTTTCCACACTAATACAAGTGCAAAAGTGGTTTCCTGCACCAACACAAGTGCGAAAAGTGGTTTTTCAACACTAACACAAGTGCAAAAAGTGGTTTTTCAACACTATCACAAGTGCAAAAAGTGGTTTTTCCACACTAGTACAAGTGTAAAAGTGGTTTCCTGCACCAACACAACTGCGAAAATTGGTTTTTCAACACTAACACAAGTGCGAAAAGTGGTTTTTCAACACTATCACAAGTGCAAAAAGTGTTTTTTCCACACTAATACAAGTACAAAAGTGGTTTCCTGCACCAACACAAGTGCGAAAAGTGGTTTTTCAACACAAACACAAGTGCGAAAAGTGGTTTTTCAACACTAACACAAGTGCGAAAAGTGTTTTTCCACACTAATACAAGTGCAAAAGTGGTTTCCTGCACCAACACAAGTGCGAAAAGAGGTTTTTCAACACAAACACAAGTGCGAAAAGTGGTTTTTCAACACTATCACAAGTGCAAAAAGTTTTTTTTCCACACTAATACAAGTGCAAAAGTGGTTTCCTGCACCAACGCAAGTGCGAAAAGTGGTTTTTCAACACTAACACAAGTGCGAAAAGTGTTTTTTCAACACTAACACAAGTGCGAAAAGTGGTTTTTCAACACTATCACAAGTGCAAAAAGTGTTTTTTCCACACTAATACAAGTGCAAAAGTGGTTTCCTGCACCAACACAAGTGCGAAAAGTGGTTTTTCAACACTAACACAAGTGCGAAAAGTGGTTTTCCAACACTAACACAAGTGCGAAAAGTGGTTTCCTGCACCAACACAAGTGCGAAAAGTGGTTTCCTGCACCAACACAAGTGCGAACAGTGGTTTTTCAACACTAACACAAGTGCGAAAAGTGGTTTTTCAACACTAACACAAGTGTGAAAAGTGGTTTTTCAACACTATCACAAGTGCAAAAAGTGTTTTTTCCACACTAATACAAGTGCAAAAGTGGTTTCCTGCACCAACACAAGTGCGACAAGTGGTTTTTCAACACTAACACAAGTGTGAAAAGTGGTTTTTCAACACTAACACAAGTGCGAAAAGTGGTTTTTCCACACTAATACAAGTGCAAAAGTGGTTTCCTGCACCAACACAAGTGCGAAAAGTGATTTTTCAACACTAACACCAGTGCGAAAAGTGGTTTTTCAACACTATCACAAGTGCAAAAAGTGTTTTTTCCACACTAATACAAGTGCAAAAGTGGTTTCCTGCACCAACACAAGTGCGAAAAGTGATTTTTCAACACTAACACCAGTGCGAAAAGTGGTTTTTCAACACTACCACAAGTGCAAAAAGTGTTTTTTCAACACTAACACAAGTGCGAAAAGTGGTTTTTCAACACTATCACAAGTGCAAAAAGTGTTTTTTCCACACTAATACAAGTGCAAAAGTGGTTTCCTGCACCAACACAAGTGCGAAAAGTGGTTTTTCAACACAAACACAAGTGCGAAAAGTGGTTTTTCAACACTAACACAAGTGCGAAAAGTGGTTTTTCCACACTAATACAAGTGCAAAAGTGGTTTCCTGCACCAACACAAGTGCGAAAAGTGATTTTTCAACACTAACACCAGTGCGAAAAGTGGTTTTTCAACACTATCACAAGTGCAAAAAGTGTTTTTTCAACACTAACACAAGTGCGAAAAGTGGTTTTTCAACACTATCACAAGTGCAAAAAGTGTTTTTTCCACACTAATAAAAGTGCAAAAGTGGTTTCCTGCACCAACACAAGTGTGAAAAGTGGTTTTTCAACACTAACACAAGTGCGAAAAGTGGTTTTTCAACACTAACACAAGTGCCAAAAG
The DNA here is from genome assembly GCF_964187855.1 of Myxine glutinosa. Taxonomy (NCBI): domain Eukaryota; kingdom Metazoa; phylum Chordata; class Myxini; order Myxiniformes; family Myxinidae; genus Myxine; species Myxine glutinosa. Next base: position 112,613 of record NW_027617201.1, on the reverse strand, counting down.
TGTTTTTTCCACACTAATACAAGTGCAGAAGTGGTTTCCTGCACCAACACAAGTGCGAAAAGTGGTTTTTCAACACTAACACAAGTGCAAAAAGTGGTTTTTCAACACTAACACAAGTGCAAAAAGTGGTTTTTCCACACTAGTACAAGTGTAAAAGTGGTTTCCTGCACCAACACAACTGCGAAAATTGGTTTTTCAACACTAACACAAGTGCGAAAAGTGGTTTTTCAACACTATCACAAGTGCAAAAAGTGTTTTTTCCACACTAATACAAGTACAAAAGTGGTTTCCTGCACCAACACAAGTGCGAAAAGTGGTTTTTCAACACAAACACAAGTGCGAAAAGTGGTTTTTCAACACTAACACAAGTGCGAAAAGTGTTTTTCCACACTAATACAAGTGCAAAAGTGGTTTCCTGCACCAACACAAGTGCGAAAAGAGGTTTTTCAACACAAACACAAGTGCGAAAAGTGGTTTTTCAACACTATCACAAGTGCAAAAAGTTTTTTTTCCACACTAATACAAGTGCAAAAGTGGTTTCCTGCACCAACGCAAGTGCGAAAAGTGGTTTTTCAACACTAACACAAGTGCGAAAAGTGTTTTTTCAACACTAACACAAGTGCGAAAAGTGGTTTTTCAACACTATCACAAGTGCAAAAAGTGTTTTTTCCACACTAATACAAGTGCAAAAGTGGTTTCCTGCACCAACACAAGTGCGAAAAGTGGTTTTTCAACACTAACACAAGTGCGAAAAGTGGTTTTCCAACACTAACACAAGTGCGAAAAGTGGTTTCCTGCACCAACACAAGTGCGAAAAGTGGTTTCCTGCACCAACACAAGTGCGAACAGTGGTTTTTCAACACTAACACAAGTGCGAAAAGTGGTTTTTCAACACTAACACAAGTGTGAAAAGTGGTTTTTCAACACTATCACAAGTGCAAAAAGTGTTTTTTCCACACTAATACAAGTGCAAAAGTGGTTTCCTGCACCAACACAAGTGCGACAAGTGGTTTTTCAACACTAACACAAGTGTGAAAAGTGGTTTTTCAACACTAACACAAGTGCGAAAAGTGGTTTTTCCACACTAATACAAGTGCAAAAGTGGTTTCCTGCACCAACACAAGTGCGAAAAGTGATTTTTCAACACTAACACCAGTGCGAAAAGTGGTTTTTCAACACTATCACAAGTGCAAAAAGTGTTTTTTCCACACTAATACAAGTGCAAAAGTGGTTTCCTGCACCAACACAAGTGCGAAAAGTGATTTTTCAACACTAACACCAGTGCGAAAAGTGGTTTTTCAACACTACCACAAGTGCAAAAAGTGTTTTTTCAACACTAACACAAGTGCGAAAAGTGGTTTTTCAACACTATCACAAGTGCAAAAAGTGTTTTTTCCACACTAATACAAGTGCAAAAGTGGTTTCCTGCACCAACACAAGTGCGAAAAGTGGTTTTTCAACACAAACACAAGTGCGAAAAGTGGTTTTTCAACACTAACACAAGTGCGAAAAGTGGTTTTTCCACACTAATACAAGTGCAAAAGTGGTTTCCTGCACCAACACAAGTGCGAAAAGTGATTTTTCAACACTAACACCATTGCGAAAAGTGGTTTTTCAACACTATCACAAGTGCAAAAAGTGTTTTTTCAACACTAACACAAGTGCGAAAAGTGGTTTTTCAACACTATCACAAGTGCAAAAAGTGTTTTTTCCACACTAATAAAAGTGCAAAAGTGGTTTCCTGCACCAACACAAGTGTGAAAAGTGGTTTTTCAACACTAACACAAGTGCGAAAAGTGGTTTTTCAACACTAACACAAGTGCCAAAAGTGTTTTTTCCACACTAATACAAGTGCAGAAGTGGTTTCCTGCACCAACACAAGTGCGAAAAGTGGTTTTTCAACACTAACACAAGTGCGAAAAGTGGTTTTTCAACACTATCACAAGTGCAAAAAGTGTTTTTTCCACACTAATACAAGTGCAAAAGTGGTTTCCTGCACCAACACAAGTGCGAAAAGTGTTTTTTCAACACTAACACAAGTGCAAAAAGTCGTTTTTCAACACTAACACAAGTGAGAAAAGTGTTTTTTCCACAGTAATACAAGTGCAAAAGTGGTTTCCTGCACATCACAAGTGCGAAAAGTGATTTTTCAACACTAACACAAGTGCGAAAAGTGGTTTTTCAACACTATCACAAGTGCAAAAAGTGTTTTTTCCACACTAATACAAGTGCAAAAGTGGTTTCCTGCACCAACACAAGTGTGAAAAGTGGTTTTTCAACACTAACACAAATGCAAAAAGTGTTTTTTCCACACTAATACAAGTGCAAAAGTGGTTTCCTGCACCAACAAAAGTGCGAAAAGTGGTTTTTCAACACTAACACAAGTGCAAAAAGTGGTTTTTCAACACTATCACAAGTGCAAAAAGTGTTTTTTCCACACTAATACAAGTGCAAAAGTAGTTTCCTGCACAAACACAAGGGCGAAAAGTGGTTTTTCAACATTAACACAAGTGAGAAAAGTAGTTTTTCAACACTAACACAAGTGCAAAAAGTGGTTTTCCACACTAATACAAGTGCAAAAGTGGTTTCCTGCACCAACACAAGTGCGAAAAGTGGTTTTTCAACACTAACACAGGTGCGAAAAGTGGTTTTTCAGCACTATCACAAGTGCAAAAAGTGTTTTTTCCACACTAACACAAGTGCGAAAAGTGGTTTTTCAACACTAACAGAAGTGCGAAAAGTGGTTTTTCAACACTAACACAAGTGCGAAAAGTGGTTTTTCAACACTAACACAAGTGCGAAAAGTGGTTTTTCAACACTAATACAAGTGCAAAAGTGGTTTCCTGCACCAACACAAGTGCGAAAAGTGGTTTCCTGCACAACACAAGTGCGAAAAGTGGTTTTTCAACACTATCACAAGTGCAAAAAGTGTTTTTTCCACACTAATACAAGTGCAAAAGTGGTTTCCTGCACCAACACAAGTGTGAAAAGTGGTTTTTCAACACTAACACAAGTGCGAAAAGTGGTTTTTCAACACTAACACAAGTGCGAAAAGTGGTTTTTCAACACTAACACAAGTGCGAAAAGTGGTTTTCCACACTAATACAAGTGCAAAAGTGGTTTCCTGCACCAACACAAGTGCGAAAAGTGGTTTTTCAACACTAACACAAGTGCGAAAAGTGGTTTTTCAGCACTATCACAAGTGCAAAAAGTGTTTTTTGCACACTAATACAAGTGCAAAAGTGGTTTACTGCACCAACACAAGTGTGAAAAGTGGTTTTTCAACACTAACAGAAGTGCGAAAAGTGGTTTTTCAACACTAACACAAGTGCGAAAAGTGGTTTTTCAACACTAACACAAGTGCGAAAAGTGATTTTTCAACACTAACACAAGTGCAAAAAGTGGTTTTTCCACACTAATACAAGTGCAAAAGTGGTTTGCTGCACCAACACAGGTGCGAAAAGTGATTTTTCAACACTAACACAAGTGCGAAAAGTGGTTTTTCAACACTATCACAAGTGCAAAAAGTGTTTTTTCCACACTAATACAAGTGCAAAAGTGGTTTCCTGCACCAACGCAAGTGCGAAAAGTGGTTTTTCAACACTAACACAAGTGCGAAAAGTGTTTTTTCAACACTAACACAAGTGCGAAAAGTGGTTTTTCAACACTATCACAAGTGCAAAAAGTGTTTTTTCCACACTAATACAAGTGCAAAAGTGGTTTCCTGCACCAACACAAGTGCGAAAAGTGGTTTTTCAACACTAACACAAGTGCGAAAAGTGGTTTTCCAACACTAACACAAGTGCGAAAAGTGGTTTCCTGCACCAACACAAGTGCGAAAAGTGGTTTCCTGCACCAACACAAGTGCGAACAGTGGTTTTTCAACACTAACACAAGTGCGAAAAGTGGTTTTTCAACACTAACACAAGTGTGAAAAGTGGTTTTTCAACACTATCACAAGTGCAAAAAGTGTTTTTTCCACACTAATACAAGTGCAAAAGTGGTTTCCTGCACCAACACAAGTGCGACAAGTGGTTTTTCAACACTAACACAAGTGTGAAAAGTGGTTTTTCAACACTAACACAAGTGCGAAAAGTGGTTTTTCCACACTAATACAAGTGCAAAAGTGGTTTCCTGCACCAACACAAGTGCGAAAAGTGATTTTTCAACACTAACACCAGTGCGAAAAGTGGTTTTTCAACACTATCACAAGTGCAAAAAGTGTTTTTTCAACACTAACACAAGTGCGAAAAGTGGTTTTTCAACACTATCACAAGTGCAAAAAGTGTTTTTTCCACACTAATACAAGTGCAAAAGTGGTTTCCTGCACCAACACAAGTGCGAAAAGTGGTTTTTCAACACAAACACAAGTGCGAAAAGTGGTTTTTCAACACTAACACAAGTGCGAAAAGTGGTTTTTCCACACTAATACAAGTGCAAAAGTGGTTTCCTGCACCAACACAAGTGCGAAAAGTGATTTTTCAACACTAACACCGGTGCGAAAAGTGGTTTTTCAACACTATCACAAGTGCAAAAAGTGTTTTTTCAACACTAACACAAGTGCGAAAAGTGGTTTTTCAACACTATCACGAGTGCAAAAAGTGTTTTTTCCACACTAATAAAAGTGCAAAAGTGGTTTCCTGCACCAACACAAGTGTGAAAAGTGGTTTTTCAACACTAACACAAGTGCGAAAAGTGGTTTTTCAACACTAACACAAGTGCCAAAAGTGTTTTTTCCACACTAATACAAGTGCAGAAGTGGTTTCCTGCACCAACACAAGTGCGAAAAGTGGTTTTTCAACACTAACACAAGTGCGAAAAGTGGTTTTTCAACACTATCACAAGTGCAAAAAGTGTTTTTTCCACACTAATACAAGTGCAAAAGTGGTTTCCTGCACCAACACAAGTGCGAAAAGTGTTTTTTCAACACTAACACAAGTGCAAAAAGTGGTTTTTCAACACTAACACAAGTGAGAAAAGTGTTTTTTCCACAGTAATACAAGTGCAAAAGTGGTTTCCTGCACAACACAAGTGCGAAAAGTAATTTTTCAACACTAACACAAGTGCGAAAAGTGGTTTTTCAACACTATCACAAGTGCAAAAAGTGTTTTTTCCACACTAATACAAGTGCAAAAGTGGTTTACTGCACCAACACAAGTGTGAAAAGTGGTTTTTCAACACTAACACAAATGCAAAAAGTGTTTTTTCCACACTAATACAAGTGCAAAAGTGGTTTCCTGCACCAACAAAAGTGCGAAAAGTGGTTTTTCAACACTAACACAAGTGCAAAAAGTGGTTTTTCAACACTATCACAAGTGCAAAAAGTGTTTTTTCCACACTAATACAAGTGCAAAAGTAGTTTCCTGCACAAACACAAGGGCGAAAAGTGGTTTTTCAACATTAACACAAGTGCGAAAAGTAGTTTTTCAACACTAACACAAGTGCAAAAAGTGGTTTTCCACACTAATACAAGTGCAAAAGTGGTTTCCTGCACCAACACAAGTGCGAAAAGTGGTTTTTCAACACTAACACAGGTGCGAAAAGTGGTTTTTCAGCACTATCACAAGTGCAAAAAGTGTTTTTTCCACACTAACACAAGTGCGAAAAGTGGTTTTTCAACACTAACAGAAGTGCGAAAAGTGGTTTTTCAACACTAACACAAGTGCGAAAAGTGGTTTTTCAACACTAACACAAGTGCGAAAAGTGGTTTTTCAACACTAATACAAGTGCAAAAGTGGTTTCCTGCACCAACACAAGTGCGAAAAGTGGTTTCCTGCACAACACAAGTGCGAAAAGTGGTTTTTCAACACTATCACAAGTGCAAAAAGTGTTTTTTCCACACTAATACAAGTGCAAAAGTGGTTTCCTGCACCAACACAAGTGTGAAAAGTGGTTTTTCAACACTAACACAAGTGCGAAAAGTGGTTTTTCAACACTAACACAAGTGCGAAAAGTGGTTTTTCAACACTAACACAAGTGCGAAAAGTGGTTTTCCACACTAATACAAGTGCAAAAGTGGTTTCCTGCACCAACACAAGTGCGAAAAGTGGTTTTTCAACACTAACACAAGTGCGAAAAGTGGTTTTTCAGCACTATCACAAGTGCAAAAAGTGTTTTTTGCACACTAATACAAGTGCAAAAGTGGTTTACTGCACCAACACAAGTGTGAAAAGTGGTTTTTCAACACTAACAGAAGTGCGAAAAGTGGTTTTTCAACACTAACACAAGTGCGAAAAGTGGTTTTTTAACACTAACACAAGTGCGAAAAGTGATTTTTCAACACTAACACAAGTGCAAAAAGTGGTTTTTCCACACTAATACAAGTGCAAAAGTGGTTTGCTGCACCAACACAGGTGCGAAAAGTGATTTTTCAACACTAACACAAGTGCGAAAAGTGGTTTTTCAACACTATCACAAGTGCAAAAAGTGTTTTTTCCACACTAATACAAGTGCAAAAGTGGTTTCCTGCACCAACACAAGTGCGAAAAGTGGTTTTTCAACACTAACACAAGTGCGAAAAGTGGTTTTTCAACACTAACACAAGTGCGAAAAGTGGTTTTTCAACACTATCACAAGTGCAAAAAGTGTTTTTTCCACACTAATACAAGTGCAAAAGTGGTTTCCTGCACCAACACAAGTGCGAAAAGTGGTTTTTCAACACTAACACAGGTGCGAAAAGTGGTTTTTCAACACTAACACAAGTGCGAAAAGTGGTTTTTCCACACTAATACAAGTGCAAAAGTGGTTTCCTGCACCAACAAAAGTGCGAAAAGTGATTTTTCAACACTAACACCAGTGCGAAAAGTGGTTTTTCAACACTATCACAAGTGCAAAAAGTGTTTTTTCCACACTAATACAAGTGCAAAAGTGGTTTCCTGCACCAACACAAGTGCGAAAAGTGGTTTTTCAACACTAACACAAGTGCGAAAAGTGGTTTTTCCACACTAATACAAGTGCAGAAGTGGTTTCCTGTACCAACACAAGTGCGAAAAGTGGTTTTTCAACACTAACACAAGTGCGAAAAGTGGTTTTTCAACACTATCACAAGTGCAAAAAGTGTTTTTTCCACACTAATACAAGTGCAAAAGTGGTTTCCTGCACCAACACAAGTGCGAAAAGTGGTTTTTCAACACTAACACAAGTGCGAAAAGTGGTTTTTCAACACTAACACAAGTGCGAAAAGTGGTTTTTCAACACTATCACAAGTGCAAAAAGTGTTTTTTCCACACTAATACAAGTGCAAAAGTGGTTTCCTGCACCAACACAAGTGCGAAAAGTGGTTTTTCAACACTAACACAAGTGCGAAAAGTGGTTTTTCAACACTAACACAAGTGAGAAAAGTGTTTTTTCCACACTAATACAAGTGCAAAAGTGGTTTCCTGCACCAACACAAGTGCGAAAAGTGGTTTTTAAACACTAACACAAGTGCAAAAAGTGGTTTTTCAACACTAACACAAGTGAGAAAAGTGTTTTTTCCACACTAATACAAGTGCAAAAGTGGTTTCCTGCACCAACACAAGTGTGAAAAGTGGTTTTTCAACATGAACACAAGTGCGAAAAGTGGTTTTTCAACACCAACAAAAGTGCAAAAAGTGGTTTTTCAACACTATCACAAGTGCAAAAAGTGTTTTTTCCACACTAATACAAGTGCAAAAGTGGTTTCCTGCACCAACACAAGTGCGAAAAGTGGTTTCCTGCACAACACAAGTGCGAAAAGTGGTTTTTCAACACTATCACAAGTGCAAAAAGAGTTTTTTCCACACTAATACAAGTGCAAAAGTGGTTTCCTGCACCAACACAAGTGTGAAAAGTGGTTTTTCAACACTAACACGAGTGCGAAAAGTGGTTTTTCAACACTAACACAAGTGCAAAAAGTGGTTTTTCAACACTATCACAAGTGCAAAAAGTGTTTTTTCCACACTAATACAAGTGCAAAAGTGGATTCCTGCACCAACACAAGTGCGAAAAGTGGTTTTTCAACACTAACACAAGTGCGAAAAGTGGTTTTTCAACACTAACACAAGTGCGAAAAGTGGTTTTCCACACTAATACAAGTGCAAAAGTGGTTTCCTGCACCAACACAAGTGCGAAAAGTGGTTTTTCAACACTAACACAAGTGCGAAAAGTGGTTTTTCAGCACTATCACAAGTGCAAAAAGTGTTTTTTCCACACTAATACAAGTGCAAAAGTGGTTTACTACACCAACACAAGTGTGAAAAGTGGTTTTTCAACACTAACACAAGTGCGAAAAGTGGTTTTTCAACACTAACACAAGTGCGAAAAGTGGTTTTTCAACACTAACACAAGTGCGAAAAGTGATTTTTCAACACTAACACAAGTGCAAAAAGTGGTTTTTCCACACTAATACAAGTGCAAAAGTGGTTTGCTGCACCAACACAGGTGCGAAAAGTGGTTTTTCAACACTAACACAAGTGCGAAAAGTGTTTTTTCAACACTATCACTAGTGCAAAAAGTGGTTTTTCCACACTAATACAAGTGCAAAAAGTGTTTTTTCCACACTAATACAAGTGCAAAAGTGGTTTCCTGCACCAACATAAGTGCGAAAAGTGGTTTTTCAACACTAACACAAGTGCGAAAAGTGGTTTTTCAACACTAACACAAGTGCGAAAAGTGGTTTTTCGACACCAACACAAGTGCGAAAAGTGTTTTTTCCACACTAATACAAGTGCAAAAGTGGTTTCCTGCACCAACACAAGTGCGAAAAGTGGTTTTTCAACACTAACACAAGTGCAAAAAGTGGTTTTTCAACACTAACACAGGTGCAAAAAGTGGTTTTTCCACACTAGTACAAGTGTAAAAGTGGTTTCCTGCACCAACACAACTGCGAAAAGTGGTTTTTCAACACAAACACAAGTGCGAAAAGTGGTTTTCCAACACTAACACAAGTGCGAAAAGTGGTTTCCTGCACCAACACAAGTGCGAAAAGTGGTTTTTCAACACTAACACAGGTGCAAAAAGTGGTTTTTCCACACTAGTACAAGTGTAAAAGTGGTTTCCTGCACCAACACAACTGCGAAAAGTGGTTTTTCAACACAAACACAAGTGCGAAAAGTGGTTTTCCAACACTAACACAAGTGCGAAAAGTGGTTTCCTGCACCAACACAAGTGCGAAAAGTGGTTTCCTGCACCAACACAAGTGCGAACAGTGGTTTTTCAACACTAACACAAGTGCGAAAAGTGGTTTTTCAACACTAACACAAGTGTGAAAAGTGGTTTTTCAACACTATCACAAGTGCAAAAAGTGTTTTTTCCACACTAATACAAGTGCAAAAGTGGTTTCCTGCACCAACACAAGTGCAACAAGTGGTTTTTCAACACTAACACAAGTGTGAAAAGTGGTTTTTCAACACTAACACAAGTGCGAAAAGTGGTTTTTCCACACTAATACAAGTGCAAAAGTGGTTTCCTGCACCAACACAAGTGCGAAAAGTGATTTTTCAACACTAACACCAGTGCGAAAAGTGGTTTTTCAACACTATCACAAGTGCAAAAAGTGTTTTTTCAACACTAACACAAGTGCGAAAAGTGGTTTTTCAACACTATCACAAGTGCAAAAAGTGTTTTTTCCACACTAATACAAGTGCAAAAGTGGTTTCCTGCACCAACACAAGTGCGAAAAGTGGTTTTTCAACACAAACACAAGTGCGAAAAGTGGTTTTTCAACACTAACACAAGTGCGAAAAGTGGTTTTTCCACACTAATACAAGTGCAAAAGTGGTTTCCTGCACCAACACAAGTGCGAAAAGTGATTTTTCAACACTAACACCAGTGCGAAAAGTGGTTTTTCAACACTATCACAAGTGCAAAAAGTGTTTTTTCAACACTAACACAAGTGCGAAAAGTGGTTTTTCAACACTATCACGAGTGCAAAAAGTGTTTTTTCCACACTAATAAAAGTGCAAAAGTGGTTTCCTGCACCAACACAAGTGTGAAAAGTGGTTTTTCAACACTAACACAAGTGCGAAAAGTGGTTTTTCAACACTAACACAAGTGCCAAAAGTGTTTTTTCCACACTAATACAAGTGCAGAAGTGGTTTCCTGCACCAACACAAGTGCGAAAAGTGGTTTTTCAACACTAACACAAGTGCGAAAAGTGGTTTTTCAACACTATCACAAGTGCAAAAAGTGTTTTTTCCACACTAATACAAGTGCAAAAGTGGTTTCCTGCACCAACACAAGTGCGAAAAGTGTTTTTTCAACACTAACACAAGTGCAAAAAGTGGTTTTTCAACACTAACACAAGTGAGAAAAGTGTTTTTTCCACAGTAATACAAGTGCAAAAGTGGTTTCCTGCACAACACAAGTGCGAAAAGTGATTTTTCAACACTAACACAAGTGCGAAAAGTGGTTTTTCAACACTATCACAAGTGCAAAAAGTGTTTTTTCCACACTAATACAAGTGCAAAAGTGGTTTACTGCACCAACACAAGTGTGAAAAGTGGTTTTTCAACACTAACACAAATGCAAAAAGTGTTTTTTCCACACTAATACAAGTGCAAAAGTGGTTTACTGCACCAACACAAGTGTGAAAAGTGGTTTTTCAACACAAACACAAGTGCGAAAAGTGGTTTTTCAACACTAACACAAGTGCGAAAAGTGGTTTTTCAACACTAATACAAGTGCAAAAGTGGTTTCCTGCACCAACACAAGTGCGAAAAGTGGTTTCCTGCACAACACAAGTGCGAAAAGTGGTTTTTCAACACTATCACAAGTGCAAAAAGTGTTTTTTCCACACTAATACAAGTGCAAAAGTGGTTTCCTGCACCAACACAAGTGTGAAAAGTGGTTTTTCAACACTAACACAAGTGCGAAAAGTGGTTTTTCAACACTAACACAAGTGCGAAAAGTGGTTTTTCAACACTAACACAAGTGCGAAAAGTGGTTTTCCACACTAATACAAGTGCAAAAGTGGTTTCCTGCACCAACACAAGTGCGAAAAGTGGTTTTTCAACACTAACACAAGTGCGAAAAGTGGTTTTTCAGCACTATCACAAGTGCAAAAAGTGTTTTTTGCACACTAATACAAGTGCAAAAGTGGTTTACTGCACCAACACAAGTGTGAAAAGTGGTTTTTCAACACTAACAGAAGTGCGAAAAGTGGTTTTTCAACACTAACACAAGTGCGAAAAGTGGTTTTTCAACACTAACACAAGTGCGAAAAGTGATTTTTCAACACTAACACAAGTGCAAAAAGTGGTTTTTCCACACTAATACAAGTGCAAAAGTGGTTTGCTGCACCAACACAGGTGCGAAAAGTGATTTTTCAACACTAACACAAGTGCGAAAAGTGGTTTTTCAACACTATCACAAGTGCAAAAAGTGTTTTTTCCACACTAATACAAGTGCAAAAGTGGTTTCCTGCACCAACACAAGTGCGAAAAGTGGTTTTTCAACACTAACACAAGTGCGAAAAGTGGTTTTTCAACACTAACACAAGTGCGAAAAGTGGTTTTTCAACACTATCACAAGTGCAAAAAGTGTTTTTTCCACACTAATACAAGTGCAAAAGTGGTTTCCTGCACCAACACAAGTGCGAAAAGTGGTTTTTCAACACTAACACAGGTGCGAAAAGTGGTTTTTCAACACTAACACAAGTGCGAAAAGTGGTTTTTCCACACTAATACAAGTGCAAAAGTGGTTTCCTGCACCAACAAAAGTGCGAAAAGTGATTTTTCAACACTAACACCAGTGCGAAAAGTGGTTTTTCAACACTATCACAAGTGCAAAAAGTGTTTTTTCCACACTAATACAAGTGCAAAAGTGGTTTCCTGCACCAACACAAGTGCGAAAAGTGGTTTTTCAACACTAACACAAGTGCGAAAAGTGGTTTTTCCACACTAATACAAGTGCAGAAGTGGTTTCCTGTACCAACACAAGTGCGAAAAGTGGTTTTTCAACACTAACACAAGTGCGAAAAGTGGTTTTTCAACACTATCACAAGTGCAAAAAGTGTTTTTTCCACACTAATACAAGTGCAAAAGTGGTTTCCTGCACCAACACAAGTGCGGAAAGTGGTTTTTCAACACTAACACAAGTGCGAAAAGTGGTTTTTCAACACTAACACAAGTGCGAAAAGTGGTTTTTCAACACTATCACAAGTGCAAAAAGTGTTTTTTCCACACTAATACAAGTGCAAAAGTGGTTTCCTGCACCAACACAAGTGCGAAAAGTGGTTTTTCAACACTAACACAAGTGCGAAAAGTGGTTTTTCAACACTAACACAAGTGAGAAAAGTGTTTTTTCCACACTAATACAAGTGCAAAAGTGGTTTCCTGCACCAACACAAGTGCGAAAAGTGGTTTTTAAACACTAACACAAGTGCGAAAAGTGGTTTTTCAACACTAACACAAGTGAGAAAAGTGTTTTTTCCACACTAATACAAGTGCAAAAGTGGTTTCCTGCACCAACACAAGTGTGAAAAGTGGTTTTTCAACATGAACACAAGTGCGAAAAGTGGTTTTTCAACACCAACAAAAGTGCAAAAAGTGGTTTTTCAACACTATCACAAGTGCAAAAAGTGTTTTTTCCACACTAATACAAGTGCAAAAGTGGTTTCCTGCACCAACACAAGTGCGAAAAGTGGTTTCCTGCACAACACAAGTGCGAAAAGTGGTTTTTCAACACTATCACAAGTGCAAAAAGAGTTTTTTCCACACTAATACAAGTGCAAAAGTGGTTTCCTGCACCAACACAAGTGTGAAAAGTGGTTTTTCAACACTAACACGAGTGCGAAAAGTGGTTTTTCAACACTAACACAAGTGCAAAAAGTGGTTTTTCAACACTATCACAAGTGCAAAAAGTGTTTTTTCCACACTAATACAAGTGCAAAAGTGGATTCCTGCACCAACACAAGTGCGAAAAGTGGTTTTTCAACACTAACACAAGTGCGAAAAGTGGTTTTTCAACACTAACACAAGTGCGAAAAGTGGTTTTCCACACTAATACAAGTGCAAAAGTGGTTTCCTGCACCAACACAAGTGCGAAAAGTGGTTTTTCAACACTAACACAAGTGCGAAAAGTGGTTTTTCAGCACTATCACAAGTGCAAAAAGTGTTTTTTCCACACTAATACAAGTGCAAAAGTGGTTTACTACACCAACACAAGTGTGAAAAGTGGTTTTTCAACACTAACACAAGTGCGAAAAGTGGTTTTTCAACACTAACACAAGTGCGAAAAGTGGTTTTTCAACACTAACACAAGTGCGAAAAGTGATTTTTCAACACTAACACAAGTGCAAAAAGTGGTTTTTCCACACTAATACAAGTGCAAAAGTGGTTTGCTGCACCAACACAGGTGCGAAAAGTGGTTTTTCAACACTAACACAAGTGCGAAAAGTGTTTTTTCAACACTATCACTTGTGCAAAAAGTGGTTTTTCCACACTAATACAAGTGCAAAAAGTGTTTTTTCCACACTAATACAAGTGCAAAAGTGGTTTCCTGCACCAACATAAGTGCGAAAAGTGGTTTTTCAACACTAACACAAGTGCGAAAAGTGGTTTTTCAACACTAACACAAGTGCGAAAAGTGGTTTTTCGACACCAACACAAGTGCGAAAAGTGTTTTTTCCACACTAATACAAGTGCAAAAGTGGTTTCCTGCACCAACACAAGTGCGAAAAGTGGTTTTTCAACACTAACACAAGTGCAAAAAGTGGTTTTTCAACACTAACACAGGTGCAAAAAGTGGTTTTTCCACACTAGTACAAGTGTAAAAGTGGTTTCCTGCACCAACACAACTGCGAAAAGTGGTTTTTCAACACAAACACAAGTGCGAAAAGTGGTTTTCCAACACTAACACAAGTGCGAAAAGTGGTTTCCTGCACCAACACAAGTGCGAAAAGTGGTTTTTCAACACTAACACAGGTGCAAAAAGTGGTTTTTCCACACTAGTACAAGTGTAAAAGTGGTTTCCTGCACCAACACAACTGCGAAAAGTGGTTTTTCAACACAAACACAAGTGCGAAAAGTGGTTTTCCAACACTAACACAAGTGCGAAAAGTGGTTTCCTGCACCAACACAAGTGCGAAAAGTGGTTTCCTGCACCAACACAAGTGCGAACAGTGGTTTTTCAACACTAACACAAGTGCGAAAAGTGGTTTTTCAACACTAACACAAGTGTGAAAAGTGGTTTTTCAACACTATCACAAGTGCAAAAAGTGTTTTTTCCACACTAATACAAGTGCAAAAGTGGTTTCCTGCACCAACACAAGTGCGACAAGTGGTTTTTCAACACTAACACAAGTGTGAAAAGTGGTTTTTCAACACTAACACAAGTGCGAAAAGTGGTTTTTCCACACTAATACAAGTGCAAAAGTGGTTTCCTGCACCAACACAAGTGCGAAAAGTGATTTTTCAACACTAACACCAGTGCGAAAAGTGGTTTTTCAACACTATCACAAGTGCAAAAAGTGTTTTTTCAACACTAACACAAGTGCGAAAAGTGGTTTTTCAACACTATCACAAGTGCAAAAAGTGTTTTTTCCACACTAATACAAGTGCAAAAGTGGTTTCCTGCACCAACACAAGTGCGAAAAGTGGTTTTTCAACACAAACACAAGTGCGAAAAGTGGTTTTTCAACACTAACACAAGTGCGAAAAGTGGTTTTTCCACACTAATACAAGTGCAAAAGTGGTTTCCTGCACCAACACAAGTGCGAAAAGTGATTTTTCAACACTAACACCAGTGCGAAAAGTGGTTTTTCAACACTATCACAAGTGCAAAAAGTGTTTTTTCAACACTAACACAAGTGCGAAAAGTGGTTTTTCAACACTATCACGAGTGCAAAAAGTGTTTTTTCCACACTAATAAAAGTGCAAAAGTGGTTTCCTGCACCAACACAAGTGTGAAAAGTGGTTTTTCAACACTAACACAAGTGCGAAAAGTGGTTTTTCAACACTAACACAAGTGCCAAAAGTGTTTTTTCCACACTAATACAAGTGCAGAAGTGGTTTCCTGCACCAACACAAGTGCGAAAAGTGGTTTTTCAACACTAACACAAGTGCGAAAAGTGGTTTTTCAACACTATCACAAGTGCAAAAAGTGTTTTTTCCACACTAATACAAGTGCAAAAGTGGTTTCCTGCACCAACACAAGTGCGAAAAGTGTTTTTTCAACACTAACACAAGTGCAAAAAGTGGTTTTTCAACACTAACACAAGTGAGAAAAGTGTTTTTTCCACAGTAATACAAGTGCAAAAGTGGTTTCCTGCACAACACAAGTGCGAAAAGTGATTTTTCAACACTAACACAAGTGCGAAAAGTGGTTTTTCAACACTATCACAAGTGCAAAAAGTGTTTTTTCCACACTAATACAAGTGCAAAAGTGGTTTACTGCACCAACACAAGTGTGAAAAGTGGTTTTTCAACACTAACACAAATGCAAAAAGTGTTTTTTCCACACTAATACAAGTGCAAAAGTGGTTTCCTGCACCAACAAAAGTGCGAAAAGTGGTTTTTCAACACTAACACAAGTGCAAAAAGTGGTTTTTCAACACTATCACAAGTGCAAAAAGTGTTTTTTCCACACTAATACAAGTGCAAAAGTAGTTTCCTGCACAAACACAAGGGCGAAAAGTGGTTTTTCAACATTAACACAAGTGCGAAAAGTAGTTTTTCAACACTAACACAAGTGCAAAAAGTGGTTTTCCACACTAATACAAGTGCAAAAGTGGTTTCCTGCACCAACACAAGTGCGAAAAGTGGTTTTTCAACACTAACACAGGTGCGAAAAGTGGTTTTTCAGCACTATCACAAGTGCAAAAAGTGTTTTTTCCACACTAACACAAGTGCGAAAAGTGGTTTTTCAACACTAACAGAAGTGCGAAAAGTGGTTTTTCAACACTAACACAAGTGCGAAAAGTGGTTTTTCAACACTAACACAAGTGCGAAAAGTGGTTTTTCAACACTAATACAAGTGCAAAAGTGGTTTCCTGCACCAACACAAGTGCGAAAAGTGGTTTCCTGCACAACACAAGTGCGAAAAGTGGTTTTTCAACACTATCACAAGTGCAAAAAGTGTTTTTTCCACACTAATACAAGTGCAAAAGTGGTTTCCTGCACCAACACAAGTGTGAAAAGTGGTTTTTCAACACTAACACAAGTGCGAAAAGTGGTTTTTCAACACTAACACAAGTGCGAAAAGTGGTTTTTCAACACTAACACAAGTGCGAAAAGTGGTTTTCCACACTAATACAAGTGCAAAAGTGGTTTCCTGCACCAACACAAGTGCGAAAAGTGGTTTTTCAACACTAACACAAGTGCGAAAAGTGGTTTTTCAGCACTATCACAAGTGCAAAAAGTGTTTTTTGCACACTAATACAAGTGCAAAAGTGGTTTACTGCACCAACACAAGTGTGAAAAGTGGTTTTTCAACACTAACAGAAGTGCGAAAAGTGGTTTTTCAACACTAACACAAGTGCGAAAAGTGGTTTTTCAACACTAACACAAGTGCGAAAAGTGATTTTTCAACACTAACACAAGTGCAAAAAGTGGTTTTTCCACACTAATACAAGTGCAAAAGTGGTTTGCTGCACCAACACAGGTGCGAAAAGTGATTTTTCAACACTAACACAAGTGCGAAAAGTGGTTTTTCAACACTATCACAAGTGCAAAAAGTGTTTTTTCCACACTAATACAAGTGCAAAAGTGGTTTCCTGCACCAACACAAGTGCGAAAAGTGGTTTTTCAACACTAACACAAGTGCGAAAAGTGGTTTTTCAACACTAACACAAGTGCGAAAAGTGGTTTTTCAACACTATCACAAGTGCAAAAAGTGTTTTTTCCACACTAATACAAGTGCAAAAGTGGTTTCCTGCACCAACACAAGTGCGAAAAGTGGTTTTTCAACACTAACACAGGTGCGAAAAGTGGTTTTTCAACACTAACACAAGTGCGAAAAGTGGTTTTTCCACACTAATACAAGTGCAAAAGTGGTTTCCTGCACCAACAAAAGTGCGAAAAGTGATTTTTCAACACTAACACCAGTGCGAAAAGTGGTTTTTCAACACTATCACAAGTGCAAAAAGTGTTTTTTCCACACTAATACAAGTGCAAAAGTGGTTTCCTGCACCAACACAAGTGCGAAAAGTGGTTTTTCAACACTAACACAAGTGCGAAAAGTGGTTTTTCCACACTAATACAAGTGCAGAAGTGGTTTCCTGTACCAACACAAGTGCGAAAAGTGGTTTTTCAACACTAACACAAGTGCGAAAAGTGGTTTTTCAACACTATCACAAGTGCAAAAAGTGTTTTTTCCACACTAATACAAGTGCAAAAGTGGTTTCCTGCACCAACACAAGTGCGAAAAGTGGTTTTTCAACACTAACACAAGTGCGAAAAGTGGTTTTTCAACACTAACACAAGTGAGAGAAGTGTTTTTTCCACACTAATACAAGTGCAAAAGTGGTTTCCTGCACCAACACAAGTGCGAAAAGTGGTTTTTAAACACTAACACAAGTGCGAAAAGTGGTTTTTCAACACTAACACAAGTGAGAAAAGTGTTTTTTCCACACTAATACAAGTGCAAAAGTGGTTTCCTGCACCAACACAAGTGTGAAAAGTGGTTTTTCAACATGAACACAAGTGCGAAAAGTGGTTTTTCAACACCAACAAAAGTGCAAAAAGTGGTTTTTCAACACTATCACAAGTGCAAAAAGTGTTTTTTCCACACTAATACAAGTGCAAAAGTGGTTTCCTGCACCAACACAAGTGCGAAAAGTGGTTTCCTGCACAACACAAGTGCGAAAAGTGGTTTTTCAACACTATCACAAGTGCAAAAAGAGTTTTTTCCACACTAATACAAGTGCAAAAGTGGTTTCCTGCACCAACACAAGTGTGAAAAGTGGTTTTTCAACACTAACACGAGTGCGAAAAGTGGTTTTTCAACACTAACACAAGTGCAAAAAGTGGTTTTTCAACACTATCACAAGTGCAAAAAGTGTTTTTTCCACACTAATACAAGTGCAAAAGTGGATTCCTGCACCAACACAAGTGCGAAAAGTGGTTTTTCAACACTAACACAAGTGCGAAAAGTGGTTTTTCAACACTAACACAAGTGCGAAAAGTGGTTTTCCACACTAATACAAGTGCAAAAGTGGTTTCCTGCACCAACACAAGTGCGAAAAGTGGTTTTTCAACACTAACACAAGTGCGAAAAGTGGTTTTTCAGCACTATCACAAGTGCAAAAAGTGTTTTTTCCACACTAATACAAGTGCAAAAGTGGTTTACTACACCAACACAAGTGTGAAAAGTGGTTTTTCAACACTAACACAAGTGCGAAAAGTGGTTTTTCAACACTAACACAAGTGCGAAAAGTGGTTTTTCAACACTAACACAAGTGCGAAAAGTGATTTTTCAACACTAACACAAGTGCAAAAAGTGGTTTTTCCACACTAATACAAGTGCAAAAGTGGTTTGCTGCACCAACACAGGTGCGAAAAGTGGTTTTTCAACACTAACACAAGTGCGAAAAGTGTTTTTTCAACACTATCACAAGTGCAAAAAGTGGTTTTTCCACACTAATACAAGTGCAAAAAGTGTTTTTTCCACACTAATACAAGTGCAAAAGTGGTTTCCTGCACCAACATAAGTGCGAAAAGTGGTTTTTCAACACTAACACAAGTGCGAAAAGTGGTTTTTCAACACTAACACAAGTGCGAAAAGTGGTTTTTCGACACCAACACAAGTGCGAAAAGTGTTTTTTCCACACTAATACAAGTGCAAAAGTGGTTTCCTGCACCAACACAAGTGCGAAAAGTGGTTTTTCAACACTAACACAAGTGCAAAAAGTGGTTTTTCAACACTAACACAGGTGCAAAAAGTGGTTTTTCCACACCAGTACAAGTGTAAAAGTGGTTTCCTGCACCAACACAACTGCGAAAATTGGTTTTTCAACACTAACACAAGTGCGAAAAGTGGTTTTTCAACACTATCACAAGTGCAAAAAGTGTTTTTTCCACACTAATACAAGTACAAAAGTGGTTTCCTGCACCAACACAAGTGCGAAAAGTGGTTTTTCAACACAAACACAAGTGCGAAAAGTGGTTTTTCAACACTAACACAAGTGCGAAAAGTGTTTTTTCCACACTAATACAAGTGCAAAAGTGGTTTCCTGCACCAACACAAGTGCGAAAAGAGGTTTTTCAACACAAACACAAGTGCGAAAAGTGGTTTTTCAACACTATCACAAGTGCAAAAAGTGTTTTTTCCACACTAATACAAGTGCAAAAGTGGTTTCCTGCACCAACGCAAGTGCGAAAAGTGGTTTTTCAACACTAACACAAGTGCGAAAAGTGTTTTTTCAACACTAACACAAGTGCGAAAAGTGGTTTTTCAACACTATCACAAGTGCAAAAAGTGTTTTTTCCACACTAATACAAGTGCAAAAGTCGTTTCCTGCACCAACACAAGTGCGAAAAGTGGTTTTTCAACACTAACACAAGTGCGAAAAGTGGTTTTCCAACACTAACACAAGTGCGAAAAGTGGTTTCCTGCACCAACACAAGTGCGAAAAGTGGTTTCCTGCACCAACACAAGTGCGAACAGTGGTTTTTCAACACTAACACAAGTGCGAAAAGTGGTTTTTCAACACTAACACAAGTGTGAAAAGTGGTTTTTCAACACTATCACAAGTGCAAAAAGTGTTTTTTCCACACTAATACAAGTGCAAAAGTGGTTTCCTGCACCAACACAAGTGCGACAAGTGGTTTTTCAACACTAACACAAGTGCGAAAAGTGGTTTTTCAACACTAACACAAGTGCGAAAAGTGGTTTTTCCACACTAATACAAGTGCAAAAGTGGTTTCCTGCACCAACACAAGTGCGAAAAGTGATTTTTCAACACTAACACCAGTGCGAAAAGTGGTTTTTCAACACTATCACAAGTGCAAAAAGTGTTTTTTCCACACTAATACAAGTGCAAAAGTGGTTTCCTGCACCAACACAAGTGCGAAAAGTGATTTTTCAACACTAACACCAGTGCAAAAAGTGGTTTTTCAACACTATCACAAGTGCAAAAAGTGTTTTTTCAACACTAACACAAGTGCGAAAAGTGGTTTTTCAACACTATCACAAGTGCAAAAAGTGTTTTTTCCACACTAATACAAGTGCAAAAGTGGTTTCCTGCACCAACACAGGTGCGAAAAGTGGTTTTTCAACACAAACACAAGTGCGAAAAGTGGTTTTTCAACACTAACACAAGTGCGAAAAGTGGTTTTTCCACACTAATACAAGTGCAAAAGTGGTTTCCTGCACCAACACAAGTGCGAAAAGTGATTTTTCAACACTAACACCAGTGCGAAAAGTGGTTTTTCAACACTATCACAAGTGCAAAAAGTGTTTTTTCAACACTAACACAAGTGCGAAAAGTGGTTTTTCAACACTATCACAAGTGCAAAAAGTGTTTTTTCCACACTAATAAAAGTGCAAAAGTGGTTTCCTGCACCAACACAAGTGTGAAAAGTGGTTTTTCAACACTAACACAAGTGCGAAAAGTGGTTTTTCAACACTAACACAAGTGCCAAAAGTGTTTTTTCCACACTAATACAAGTGCAGAAGTGGTTTCCTGCACCAACACAAGTGCGAAAAGTGGTTTTTCAACACTAACACAAGTGCGAAAAGTGGTTTTTCAACACTATCACAAGTGCAAAAAGTGTTTTTTCCACACTAATACAAGTGCAAAAGTGGTTTCCTGCACCAACACAAGTGCGAAAAGTGTTTTTTCAACACTAACACAAGTGCAAAAAGTGGTTTTTCAACACTAACACAAGTGAGAAAAGTGTTTTTTCCACAGTAATACAAGTGCAAAAGTGGTTTCCTGCACAACACAAGTGCGAAAAGTGATTTTTCAACACTAACACAAGTGCGAAAAGTGGTTTTTCAACACTATCACAAGTGCAAAAAGTGTTTTTTCCACACTAATACAAGTGCAAAAGTGGTTTCCTGCACCAACACAAGTGTGAAAAGTGGTTTTTCAACACTAACACAAATGCAAAAAGTGTTTTTTCCACACTAATACAAGTGCAAAAGTGGTTTCCTGCACCAACACAAGTGCGAAAAGTGGTTTTTCAACACTAACACAAGTGCAAAAAGTGGTTTTTCAACACTATCACAAGTGCAAAAAGTGTTTTTTCCACACTAATACAAGTGCAAAAGTAGTTTCCTGCACAAACACAAGGGCGATAAGTGGTTTTTCAACATTAACACAAGTGCGAAAAGTAGTTTTTCAACACTAACGCAAGTGCAAAAAGTGGTTTTCCACACTAATACAAGTGCAAAAGTGGTTTCCTGCACGAACACAAGTGCGAAAAGTGGTTTTTCAACACTAACACAGGTGCGAAAAGTGGTTTTTCAGCACTATCACAAGTGCAAAAAGTGTTTTTTCCACACTAACACAAGTGCGAAAAGTGGTTTTTCAACACTAACACAAGTGCGAAAAGTGGTTTTTCAACACTAACACAAGTGCGAAAAGTGGTTTTTCAACACTAATACAAGTGCAAAAGTGGTTTCCTGCACCAACACAAGTGCGAAAAGTGGTTTCCTGCACAACACAAGTGCGAAAAGTGGTTTTTCAACACTATCACAAGTGCAAAAAGTGTTTTTTCCACACTAATACAAGTGCAAAAGTGGTTTCCTGCACCAACACAAGTGTGAAAAGTGGTTTTTCAACACTAACACAAGTGCGAAAAGTGGTTTTTCAACACTAACACAAGTGCGAAAAGTGGTTTTTCAACACTAACACAAGTGCGAAAAGTGGTTTTCCACACTAATACAAGTGCAAAAGTGGTTTCCTGCACCAACACAAGTGCGAAAAGTGGTTTTTCAACACTAACACAAGTGCGAAAAGTGGTTTTTCAGCACTATCACAAGTGCAAAAAGTGTTTTTTGCACACTAATACAAGTGCAAAAGTGGTTTAATGCACCAACACAAGTGTGAAAAGTGGTTTTTCAACACTAACAGAAGTGCGAAAAGTGGTTTTTCAACACTAACACAAGTGCGAAAAGTGGTTTTTCAACACTAACACAGGTGCGAAAAGTGATTTTTCAACACTAACACAAGTGCAAAAAGTGGTTTTTCCACACTAATACAAGTGCAAAAGTGGTTTGCTGCACCAACACAGGTGCGAAAAGTGATTTTTCAACACTAACACAAGTGCGAAAAGTGGTTTTTCAACACTATCACAAGTGCAAAAAGTGTTTTTTCCACACTAATACAAGTGCAAAAGTGGTTTCCTGCACCAACACAAGTGCGAAAAGTGGTTTTTCAACACTAACACAAGTGCGAAAAGTGGTTTTTCAACACTAACACAAGTGCGAAAAGTGGTTTTTCAACACTATCACAAGTGCAAAAAGTGTTTTTTCCACACTAATACAAGTGCAAAAGTGGTTTCCTGTACCAACACAAGTGCGAAAAGTGGTTTTTCAACACTAACACAAGTGCGAAAAGTGGTTTTTCAACACTATCACAAGTGCAAAAAGTGTTTTTTCCACACTAATACAAGTGCAAAAGTGGTTTCCTGCACCAACACAAGTGCGAAAAGTGGTTTTTCAACACTAACACAAGTGCGAAAAGTGGTTTTTCAACACTAACACAAGTGAGAAAAGTGTTTTTTCCACACTAATACAAGTGCAAAAGTGGTTTCCTGCACCAACACAAGTGCGAAAAGTGGTTTTTAAACACTAACACAAGTGCGAAAAGTGGTTTTTCAACACTAACACAAGTGAGAAAAGTGTTTTTTCCACACTAATACAAGTGCAAAAGTGGTTTCCTGCACCAACACAAGTGTGAAAAGTGGTTTTTCAACATGAACACAAGTGCGAAAAGTGGTTTTTCAACACCAACAAAAGTGCAAAAAGTGGTTTTTCAACACTATCACAAGTGCAAAAAGTGTTTTTTCCACACTAATACAAGTGCAAAAGTGGTTTCCTGCACCAACACAAGTGCGAAAAGTGGTTTCCTGCACAACACAAGTGCGAAAAGTGGTTTTTCAACACTATCACAAGTGCAAAAAGAGTTTTTTCCACACTAATACAAGTGCAAAAGTGGTTTCCTGCACCAACACAAGTGTGAAAAGTGGTTTTTCAACACTAACACGAGTGCGAAAAGTGGTTTTTCAACACTAACACAAGTGCAAAAAGTGGTTTTTCAACACTATCACAAGTGCAAAAAGTGTTTTTTCCACACTAATACAAGTGCAAAAGTGGATTCCTGCACCAACACAAGTGCGAAAAGTGGTTTTTCAACACTAACACAAGTGCGAAAAGTGGTTTTTCAACACTAACACAAGTGCGAAAAGTGGTTTTCCACACTAATACAAGTGCAAAAGTGGTTTCCTGCACCAACACAAGTGCGAAAAGTGGTTTTTCAACACTAACACAAGTGCGAAAAGTGGTTTTTCAGCACTATCACAAGTGCAAAAAGTGTTTTTTCCACACTAATACAAGTGCAAAAGTGGTTTACTACACCAACACAAGTGTGAAAAGTGGTTTTTCAACACTAACACAAGTGCGAAAAGTGGTTTTTCAACACTAACACAAGTGCGAAAAGTGGTTTTTCAACACTAACACAAGTGCGAAAAGTGATTTTTCAACACTAACACAAGTGCAAAAAGTGGTTTTTCCACACTAATACAAGTGCAAAAGTGGTTTGCTGCACCAACACAGGTGCGAAAAGTGGTTTTTCAACACTAACACAAGTGCGAAAAGTGTTTTTTCAACACTATCACAAGTGCAAAAAGTGTTTTTTCCACACTAATACAAGTGCAAAAGTGGTTTCCTGCACCAACACAAGTGCGAAAAGTGGTTTTTCAACACTAACACAAGTGCGAAAAGTGGTTTTTCAACACTAACACAAGTGCGAAAAGTGGTTTTTCAACACTATCACAAGTGCAAAAAGTGTTTTTTCCACACTAATACAAGTGCAAAAGTGGTTTCCTGCACCAACACAAGTGCGAAAAGTGGTTTTTCAACACTAACACAGGTGCGAAAAGTGGTTTTTCAACACTAACACAAGTGCGAAAAGTGGTTTTTCCACACTAATACAAGTGCAAAAGTGGTTTCCTGCACCAACAAAAGTGCGAAAAGTGATTTTTCAACACTAACACCAGTGCGAAAAGTGGTTTTCCAACACTATCACAAGTGCAAAAAGTGTTTTTTCCACACTAATACAAGTGCAAAAGTGGTTTCCTGCACCAACACAAGTGCGAAAAGTGGTTTTTCAACACTAACACAAGTGCGAAAAGTGGTTTTTCCACACTAATACAAGTGCAGAAGTGGTTTCCTGTACCAACACAAGTGCGAAAAGTGGTTTTTCAACACTAACACAAGTGCGAAAAGTGGTTTTTCAACACTATCACAAGTGCAAAAAGTGTTTTTTCCACACTAATACAAGTGCAAAAGTGGTTTCCTGCACCAACACAAGTGCGAAAAGTGGTTTTTCAACACTAACACAAGTGCGAAAAGTGGTTTTTCAACACTAACACAAGTGAGAAAAGTGTTTTTTCCACACTAATACAAGTGCAAAAGTGGTTTCCTGCACCAACACAAGTGCGAAAAGTGGTTTTTAAACACTAACACAAGTGCGAAAAGTGGTTTTTCAACACTAACACAAGTGAGAAAAGTGTTTTTTCCACACTAATACAAGTGCAAAAGTGGTTTCCTGCACCAACACAAGTGTGAAAAGTGGTTTTTCAACATGAACACAAGTGCGAAAAGTGGTTTTTCAACACCAACAAAAGTGCAAAAAGTGGTTTTTCAACACTATCACAAGTGCAAAAAGTGTTTTTTCCACACTAATACAAGTGCAAAAGTGGTTTCCTGCACCAACACAAGTGCGAAAAGTGGTTTCCTGCACAACACAAGTGCGAAAAGTGGTTTTTCAACACTATCACAAGTGCAAAAAGAGTTTTTTCCACACTAATACAAGTGCAAAAGTGGTTTCCTGCACCAACACAAGTGTGAAAAGTGGTTTTTCAACACTAACACGAGTGCGAAAAGTGGTTTTTCAACACTAACACAAGTGCAAAAAGTGGTTTTTCAACACTATCACAAGTGCAAAAAGTGTTTTTTCCACACTAATACAAGTGCAAAAGTGGATTCCTGCACCAACACAAGTGCGAAAAGTGGTTTTTCAACACTAACACAAGTGCGAAAAGTGGTTTTTCAACACTAACACAAGTGCGAAAAGTGGTTTTCCACACTAATACAAGTGCAAAAGTGGTTTCCTGCACCAACACAAGTGCGAAAAGTGGTTTTTCAACACTAACACAAGTGCGAAAAGTGGTTTTTCAGCACTATCACAAGTGCAAAAAGTGTTTTTTCCACACTAATACAAGTGCAAAAGTGGTTTACTACACCAACACAAGTGTGAAAAGTGGTTTCTCAACACTAACACAAGTGCGAAAAGTGGTTTTTCAACACTAACACAAGTGCGAAAAGTGGTTTTTCAACACTAACACAAGTGCGAAAAGTGATTTTTCAACACTAACACAAGTGCAAAAAGTGGTTTTTCCACACTAATACAAGTGCAAAAGTGGTTTGCTGCACCAACACAGGTGCGAAAAGTGGTTTTTCAACACTAACACAAGTGCGAAAAGTGTTTTTTCAACACTATCACAAGTGCAAAAAGTGGTTTTTCCACACTAATACAAGTGCAAAAAGTGTTTTTTCCACACTAATACAAGTGCAAAAGTGGTTTCCTGCACCAACATAAGTGCGAAAAGTGGTTTTTCAACACTAACACAAGTGCGAAAAGTGGTTTTTCAACACTAACACAAGTGCGAAAAGTGGTTTTTCGACACCAACACAAGTGCGAAAAGTGTTTTTTCCACACTAATACAAGTGCAAAAGTGGTTTCCTGCACCAACACAAGTGCGAAAAGTGGTTTTTCAACACTAACACAAGTGCAAAAAGTGGTTTTTCAACACTAACACAGGTGCAAAAAGTGGTTTTTCCACACCAGTACAAGTGTAAAAGTGGTTTCCTGCACCAACACAACTGCGAAAATTGGTTTTTCAACACTAACACAAGTGCGAAAAGTGGTTTTTCAACACTATCACAAGTGCAAAAAGTGTTTTTTCCACACTAATACAAGTACAAAAGTGGTTTCCTGCACCAACACAAGTGCGAAAAGTGGTTTTTCAACACAAACACAAGTGCGAAAAGTGGTTTTTCAACACTAACACAAGTGCGAAAAGTGTTTTTTCCACACTAATACAAGTGCAAAAGTGGTTTCCTGCACCAACACAAGTGCGAAAAGAGGTTTTTCAACACAAACACAAGTGCGAAAAGTGGTTTTTCAACACTATCACAAGTGCAAAAAGTGTTTTTTCCACACTAATACAAGTGCAAAAGTGGTTTCCTGCACCAACGCAAGTGCGAAAAGTGGTTTTTCAACACTAACACAAGTGCGAAAAGTGTTTTTTCAACACTAACACAAGTGCGAAAAGTGGTTTTTCAACACTATCACAAGTGCAAAAAGTGTTTTTTCCACACTAATACAAGTGCAAAAGTCGTTTCCTGCACCAACACAAGTGCGAAAAGTGGTTTTTCAACACTAACACAAGTGCGAAAAGTGGTTTTCCAACACTAACACAAGTGCGAAAAGTGGTTTCCTGCACCAACACAAGTGCGAAAAGTGGTTTCCTGCACCAACACAAGTGCGAACAGTGGTTTTTCAACACTAACACAAGTGCGAAAAGTGGTTTTTCAACACTAACACAAGTGTGAAAAGTGGTTTTTCAACACTATCACAAGTGCAAAAAGTGTTTTTTCCACACTAATACAAGTGCAAAAGTGGTTTCCTGCACCAACACAAGTGCGACAAGTGGTTTTTCAACACTAACACAAGTGCGAAAAGTGGTTTTTCAACACTAACACAAGTGCGAAAAGTGGTTTTTCCACACTAATACAAGTGCAAAAGTGGTTTCCTGCACCAACACAAGTGCGAAAAGTGATTTTTCAACACTAACACCAGTGCGAAAAGTGGTTTTTCAACACTATCACAAGTGCAAAAAGTGTTTTTTCCACACTAATACAAGTGCAAAAGTGGTTTCCTGCACCAACACAAGTGCGAAAAGTGATTTTTCAACACTAACACCAGTGCGAAAAGTGGTTTTTCAACACTATCACAAGTGCAAAAAGTGTTTTTTCAACACTAACACAAGTGCGAAAAGTGGTTTTTCAACACTATCACAAGTGCAAAAAGTGTTTTTTCCACACTAATACAAGTGCAAAAGTGGTTTCCTGCACCAACACAGGTGCGAAAAGTGGTTTTTCAACACAAACACAAGTGCGAAAAGTGGTTTTTCAACACTAACACAAGTGCGAAAAGTGGTTTTTCCACACTAATACAAGTGCAAAAGTGGTTTCCTGCACCAACACAAGTGCGAAAAGTGATTTTTCAACACTAACACCAGTGCGAAAAGTGGTTTTTCAACACTATCACAAGTGCAAAAAGTGTTTTTTCAACACTAACACAAGTGCGAAAAGTGGTTTTTCAACACTATCACAAGTGCAAAAAGTGTTTTTTCCACACTAATAAAAGTGCAAAAGTGGTTTCCTGCACCAACACAAGTGTGAAAAGTGGTTTTTCAACACTAACACAAGTGCGAAAAGTGGTTTTTCAACACTAACACAAGTGCCAAAAGTGTTTTTTCCACACTAATACAAGTGCAGAAGTGGTTTCCTGCACCAACACAAGTGCGAAAAGTGGTTTTTCAACACTAACACAAGTGCGAAAAGTGGTTTTTCAACACTATCACAAGTGCAAAAAGTGTTTTTTCCACACTAATACAAGTGCAAAAGTGGTTTCCTGCACCAACACAAGTGCGAAAAGTGTTTTTTCAACACTAACACAAGTGCAAAAAGTGGTTTTTCAACACTAACACAAGTGAGAAAAGTGTTTTTTCCACAGTAATACAAGTGCAAAAGTGGTTTCCTGCACAACACAAGTGCGAAAAGTGATTTTTCAACACTAACACAAGTGCGAAAAGTGGTTTTTCAACACTATCACAAGTGCAAAAAGTGTTTTTTCCACACTAATACAAGTGCAAAAGTGGTTTCCTGCACCAACACAAGTGTGAAAAGTGGTTTTTCAACACTAACACAAATGCAAAAAGTGTTTTTTCCACACTAATACAAGTGCAAAAGTGGTTTCCTGCACCAACACAAGTGCGAAAAGTGGTTTTTCAACACTAACACAAGTGCAAAAAGTGGTTTTTCAACACTATCACAAGTGCAAAAAGTGTTTTTTCCACACTAATACAAGTGCAAAAGTAGTTTCCTGCACAAACACAAGGGCGATAAGTGGTTTTTCAACATTAACACAAGTGCGAAAAGTAGTTTTTCAACACTAACGCAAGTGCAAAAAGTGGTTTTCCACACTAATACAAGTGCAAAAGTGGTTTCCTGCACGAACACAAGTGCGAAAAGTGGTTTTTCAACACTAACACAGGTGCGAAAAGTGGTTTTTCAGCACTATCACAAGTGCAAAAAGTGTTTTTTCCACACTAACACAAGTGCGAAAAGTGGTTTTTCAACACTAACAGAAGTGCGAAAAGTGGTTTTTCAACACTAACACAAGTGCGAAAAGTGGTTTTTCAACACTAACACAAGTGCGAAAAGTGGTTTTTCAACACTAATACAAGTGCAAAAGTGGTTTCCTGCACCAACACAAGTGCGAAAAGTGGTTTCCTGCACAACACAAGTGCGAAAAGTGGTTTTTCAACACTATCACAAGTGCAAAAAGTGTTTTTTCCACACTAATACAAGTGCAAAAGTGGTTTCCTGCACCAACACAAGTGTGAAAAGTGGTTTTTCAACACTAACACAAGTGCGAAAAGTGGTTTTTCAACACTAACACAAGTGCGAAAAGTGGTTTTTCAACACTAACACAAGTGCGAAAAGTGGTTTTCCACACTAATACAAGTGCAAAAGTGGTTTCCTGCACCAACACAAGTGCGAAAAGTGGTTTTTCAACACTAACACAAGTGCGAAAAGTGGTTTTTCAGCACTATCACAAGTGCAAAAAGTGTTTTTTGCACACTAATACAAGTGCAAAAGTGGTTTAATGCACCAACACAAGTGTGAAAAGTGGTTTTTCAACACTAACAGAAGTGCGAAAAGTGGTTTTTCAACACTAACACAAGTGCGAAAAGTGGTTTTTCAACACTAACACAGGTGCGAAAAGTGATTTTTCAACACTAACACAAGTGCAAAAAGTGGTTTTTCCACACTAATACAAGTGCAAAAGTGGTTTGCTGCACCAACACAGGTGCGAAAAGTGATTTTTCAACACTAACACAAGTGCGAAAAGTGGTTTTTCAACACTATCACAAGTGCAAAAAGTGTTTTTTCCACACTAATACAAGTGCAAAAGTGGTTTCCTGCACCAACACAAGTGCGAAAAGTGGTTTTTCAACACTAACACAAGTGCGAAAAGTGGTTTTTCAACACTAACACAAGTGCGAAAAGTGGTTTTTCAACACTATCACAAGTGCAAAAAGTGTTTTTTCCACACTAATACAAGTGCAAAAGTGGTTTCCTGTACCAACACAAGTGCGAAAAGTGGTTTTTCAACACTAACACAAGTGCGAAAAGTGGTTTTTCAACACTATCACAAGTGCAAAAAGTGTTTTTTCCACACTAATACAAGTGCAAACGTGGTTTCCTGCACCAACACAAGTGCGAAAAGTGGTTTTTCAACACTAACACAAGTGCGAAAAGTGGTTTTTCAACACTAACACAAGTGAGAAAAGTGTTTTTTCCACACTAATACAAGTGCAAAAGTGGTTTCCTGCACCAACACAAGTGCGAAAAGTGGTTTTTAAACACTAACACAAGTGCGAAAAGTGGTTTTTCAACACTAACACAAGTGAGAAAAGTGTTTTTTCCACACTAATACAAGTGCAAAAGTGGTTTCCTGCACCAACACAAGTGTGAAAAGTGGTTTTTCAACATGAACACAAGTGCGAAAAGTGGTTTTTCAACACCAACAAAAGTGCAAAAAGTGGTTTTTCAACACTATCACAAGTGCAAAAAGTGTTTTTTCCACACTAATACAAGTGCAAAAGTGGTTTCCTGCACCAACACAAGTGCGAAAAGTGGTTTCCTGCACAACACAAGTGCGAAAAGTGGTTTTTCAACACTATCACAAGTGCAAAAAGAGTTTTTTCCACACTAATACAAGTGCAAAAGTGGTTTCCTGCACCAACACAAGTGTGAAAAGTGGTTTTTCAACACTAACACGAGTGCGAAAAGTGGTTTTTCAACACTAACACAAGTGCAAAAAGTGGTTTTTCAACACTATCACAAGTGCAAAAAGTGTTTTTTCCACACTAATACAAGTGCAAAAGTGGATTCCTGCACCAACACAAGTGCGAAAAGTGGTTTTTCAACACTAACACAAGTGCGAAAAGTGGTTTTTCAACACTAACACAAGTGCGAAAAGTGGTTTTCCACACTAATACAAGTGCAAAAGTGGTTTCCTGCACCAACACAAGTGCGAAAAGTGGTTTTTCAACACTAACACAAGTGCGAAAAGTGGTTTTTCAGCACTATCACAAGTGCAAAAAGTGTTTTTTCCACACTAATACAAGTGCAAAAGTGGTTTACTACACCAACACAAGTGTGAAAAGTGGTTTTTCAACACTAACACAAGTGCGAAAAGTGGTTTTTCAACACTAACACAAGTGCGAAAAGTGGTTTTTCAACACTAACACAAGTGCGAAAAGTGATTTTTCAACACTAACACAAGTGCAAAAAGTGGTTTTTCCACACTAATACAAGTGCAAAAGTGGTTTGCTGCACCAACACAGGTGCGAAAAGTGGTTTTTCAACACTAACACAAGTGCGAAAAGTGTTTTTTCAACACTATCACAAGTGCAAAAAGTGGTTTTTCCACACTAATACAAGTGCAAAAAGTGTTTTTTCCACACTAATACAAGTGCAAAAGTGGTTTCCTGCACCAACATAAGTGCGAAAAGTGGTTTTTCAACACTAACACAAGTGCGAAAAGTGGTTTTTCAACACTAACACAAGTGCGAAAAGTGGTTTTTCGACACCAACACAAGTGCGAAAAGTGTTTTTTCCACACTAATACAAGTGCAAAAGTGGTTTCCTGCACCAACACAAGTGCGAAAAGTGGTTTTTCAACACTAACACAAGTGCAAAAAGTGGTTTTTCAACACTAACACAGGTGCAAAAAGTGGTTTTTCCACACCAGTACAAGTGTAAAAGTGGTTTCCTGCACCAACACAACTGCGAAAATTGGTTTTTCAACACTAACACAAGTGCGAAAAGTGGTTTTTCAACACTATCACAAGTGCAAAAAGTGTTTTTTCCACACTAATACAAGTACAAAAGTGGTTTCCTGCACCAACACAAGTGCGAAAAGTGGTTTTTCAACACAAACACAAGTGCGAAAAGTGGTTTTTCAACACTAACACAAGTGCGAAAAG
Organism: Myxine glutinosa; assembly: GCF_964187855.1. Taxonomy (NCBI): domain Eukaryota; kingdom Metazoa; phylum Chordata; class Myxini; order Myxiniformes; family Myxinidae; genus Myxine; species Myxine glutinosa. Next base: position 81,141 of record NW_027617201.1, on the reverse strand, counting down.
TGTTTTTTCCACACTAATACAAGTGCAAAAGTGGTTTCCTGCACCAACACAAGTGCGAAAAGAGGTTTTTCAACACAAACACAAGTGCGAAAAGTGGTTTTTCAACACTATCACAAGTGCAAAAAGTGTTTTTTCCACACTAATACAAGTGCAAAAGTGGTTTCCTGCACCAACGCAAGTGCGAAAAGTGGTTTTTCAACACTAACACAAGTGCGAAAAGTGTTTTTTCAACACTAACACAAGTGCGAAAAGTGGTTTTTCAACACTATCACAAGTGCAAAAAGTGTTTTTTCCACACTAATACAAGTGCAAAAGTCGTTTCCTGCACCAACACAAGTGCGAAAAGTGGTTTTTCAACACTAACACAAGTGCGAAAAGTGGTTTTCCAACACTAACACAAGTGCGAAAAGTGGTTTCCTGCACCAACACAAGTGCGAAAAGTGGTTTCCTGCACCAACACAAGTGCGAACAGTGGTTTTTCAACACTAACACAAGTGCGAAAAGTGGTTTTTCAACACTAACACAAGTGTGAAAAGTGGTTTTTCAACACTATCACAAGTGCAAAAAGTGTTTTTTCCACACTAATACAAGTGCAAAAGTGGTTTCCTGCACCAACACAAGTGCGACAAGTGGTTTTTCAACACTAACACAAGTGCGAAAAGTGGTTTTTCAACACTAACACAAGTGCGAAAAGTGGTTTTTCCACACTAATACAAGTGCAAAAGTGGTTTCCTGCACCAACACAAGTGCGAAAAGTGATTTTTCAACACTAACACCAGTGCGAAAAGTGGTTTTTCAACACTATCACAAGTGCAAAAAGTGTTTTTTCCACACTAATACAAGTGCAAAAGTGGTTTCCTGCACCAACACAAGTGCGAAAAGTGATTTTTCAACACTAACACCAGTGCGAAAAGTGGTTTTTCAACACTATCACAAGTGCAAAAAGTGTTTTTTCAACACTAACACAAGTGCGAAAAGTGGTTTTTCAACACTATCACAAGTGCAAAAAGTGTTTTTTCCACACTAATACAAGTGCAAAAGTGGTTTCCTGCACCAACACAGGTGCGAAAAGTGGTTTTTCAACACAAACACAAGTGCGAAAAGTGGTTTTTCAACACTAACACAAGTGCGAAAAGTGGTTTTTCCACACTAATACAAGTGCAAAAGTGGTTTCCTGCACCAACACAAGTGCGAAAAGTGATTTTTCAACACTAACACCAGTGCGAAAAGTGGTTTTTCAACACTATCACAAGTGCAAAAAGTGTTTTTTCAACACTAACACAAGTGCGAAAAGTGGTTTTTCAACACTATCACAAGTGCAAAAAGTGTTTTTTCCACACTAATAAAAGTGCAAAAGTGGTTTCCTGCACCAACACAAGTGTGAAAAGTGGTTTTTCAACACTAACACAAGTGCGAAAAGTGGTTTTTCAACACTAACACAAGTGCCAAAAGTGTTTTTTCCACACTAATACAAGTGCAGAAGTGGTTTCCTGCACCAACACAAGTGCGAAAAGTGGTTTTTCAACACTAACACAAGTGCGAAAAGTGGTTTTTCAACACTATCACAAGTGCAAAAAGTGTTTTTTCCACACTAATACAAGTGCAAAAGTGGTTTCCTGCACCAACACAAGTGCGAAAAGTGTTTTTTCAACACTAACACAAGTGCAAAAAGTGGTTTTTCAACACTAACACAAGTGAGAAAAGTGTTTTTTCCACAGTAATACAAGTGCAAAAGTGGTTTCCTGCACAACACAAGTGCGAAAAGTGATTTTTCAACACTAACACAAGTGCGAAAAGTGGTTTTTCAACACTATCACAAGTGCAAAAAGTGTTTTTTCCACACTAATACAAGTGCAAAAGTGGTTTCCTGCACCAACACAAGTGTGAAAAGTGGTTTTTCAACACTAACACAAATGCAAAAAGTGTTTTTTCCACACTAATACAAGTGCAAAAGTGGTTTCCTGCACCAACACAAGTGCGAAAAGTGGTTTTTCAACACTAACACAAGTGCAAAAAGTGGTTTTTCAACACTATCACAAGTGCAAAAAGTGTTTTTTCCACACTAATACAAGTGCAAAAGTAGTTTCCTGCACAAACACAAGGGCGATAAGTGGTTTTTCAACATTAACACAAGTGCGAAAAGTAGTTTTTCAACACTAACGCAAGTGCAAAAAGTGGTTTTCCACACTAATACAAGTGCAAAAGTGGTTTCCTGCACGAACACAAGTGCGAAAAGTGGTTTTTCAACACTAACACAGGTGCGAAAAGTGGTTTTTCAGCACTATCACAAGTGCAAAAAGTGTTTTTTCCACACTAACACAAGTGCGAAAAGTGGTTTTTCAACACTAACAGAAGTGCGAAAAGTGGTTTTTCAACACTAACACAAGTGCGAAAAGTGGTTTTTCAACACTAACACAAGTGCGAAAAGTGGTTTTTCAACACTAATACAAGTGCAAAAGTGGTTTCCTGCACCAACACAAGTGCGAAAAGTGGTTTCCTGCACAACACAAGTGCGAAAAGTGGTTTTTCAACACTATCACAAGTGCAAAAAGTGTTTTTTCCACACTAATACAAGTGCAAAAGTGGTTTCCTGCACCAACACAAGTGTGAAAAGTGGTTTTTCAACACTAACACAAGTGCGAAAAGTGGTTTTTCAACACTAACACAAGTGCGAAAAGTGGTTTTTCAACACTAACACAAGTGCGAAAAGTGGTTTTCCACACTAATACAAGTGCAAAAGTGGTTTCCTGCACCAACACAAGTGCGAAAAGTGGTTTTTCAACACTAACACAAGTGCGAAAAGTGGTTTTTCAGCACTATCACAAGTGCAAAAAGTGTTTTTTGCACACTAATACAAGTGCAAAAGTGGTTTAATGCACCAACACAAGTGTGAAAAGTGGTTTTTCAACACTAACAGAAGTGCGAAAAGTGGTTTTTCAACACTAACACAAGTGCGAAAAGTGGTTTTTCAACACTAACACAGGTGCGAAAAGTGATTTTTCAACACTAACACAAGTGCAAAAAGTGGTTTTTCCACACTAATACAAGTGCAAAAGTGGTTTGCTGCACCAACACAGGTGCGAAAAGTGATTTTTCAACACTAACACAAGTGCGAAAAGTGGTTTTTCAACACTATCACAAGTGCAAAAAGTGTTTTTTCCACACTAATACAAGTGCAAAAGTGGTTTCCTGCACCAACACAAGTGCGAAAAGTGGTTTTTCAACACTAACACAAGTGCGAAAAGTGGTTTTTCAACACTAACACAAGTGCGAAAAGTGGTTTTTCAACACTATCACAAGTGCAAAAAGTGTTTTTTCCACACTAATACAAGTGCAAAAGTGGTTTCCTGCACCAACACAAGTGCGAAAAGTGGTTTTTCAACACTAACACAGGTGCGAAAAGTGGTTTTTCAACACTAACACAAGTGCGAAAAGTGGTTTTTCCACACTAATACAAGTGCAAAAGTGGTTTCCTGCACCAACAAAAGTGCGAAAAGTGATTTTTCAACACTAACACCAGTGCGAAAAGTGGTTTTTCAACACTATCACAAGTGCAAAAAGTGTTTTTTCCACACTAATACAAGTGCAAAAGTGGTTTCCTGCACCAACACAAGTGCGAAAAGTGGTTTTTCAACACTAACACAAGTGCGAAAAGTGGATTTTCCACACTAATACAAGTGCAGAAGTGGTTTCCTGTACCAACACAAGTGCGAAAAGTGGTTTTTCAACACTAACACAAGTGCGAAAAGTAGTTTTTCAACACTATCACAAGTGCAAAAAGTGTTTTTTCCACACTAATACAAGTGCAAAAGTGGTTTCCTGCACCAACACAAGTGCGAAAAGTGGTTTTTCAACACTAACACAAGTGCGAAAAGTGGTTTTTCAACACTAACACAAGTGAGAAAAGTGTTTTTTCCACACTAATACAAGTGCAAAAGTGGTTTCCTGCACCAACACAAGTGCGAAAAGTGGTTTTTAAACACTAACACAAGTGCGAAAAGTGGTTTTTCAACACTAACACAAGTGAGAAAAGTGTTTTTTCCACACTAATACAAGTGCAAAAGTGGTTTCCTGCACCAACACAAGTGTGAAAAGTGGTTTTTCAACATGAACACAAGTGCGAAAAGTGGTTTTTCAACACCAACAAAAGTGCAAAAAGTGGTTTTTCAACACTATCACAAGTGCAAAAAGTGTTTTTTCCACACTAATACAAGTGCAAAAGTGGTTTCCTGCACCAACACAAGTGCGAAAAGTGGTTTCCTGCACAACACAAGTGCGAAAAGTGATTTTTCAACACTAACACAAGTGCAAAAAGTGGTTTTTCCACACTAATACAAGTGCAAAAGTGGTTTGCTGCACCAACACAGGTGCGAAAAGTGATTTTTCAACACTAACACAAGTGCGAAAAGTGGTTTTTCAACACTATCATAAGTGCAAAAAGTGTTTTTTCCACACTAATACAAGTGCAAAAGTGGTTTCCTGCACCAACGCAAGTGCGAAAAGTGGTTTTTCAACACTAACACAAGTGCGAAAAGTGTTTTTTCAACACTAACACAAGTGCGAAAAGTGGTTTTTCAACACTATCACAAGTGCAAAAAGTGTTTTTTCCACACTAATACAAGTGCAAAAGTGGTTTCCTGCACCAACACAAGTGCGAAAAGTGGTTTTTCAACACTAACACAAGTGAGAAAAGTGTTTTTTCCACACTAATACAAGTGCAAAAGTGGTTTCCTGCACCAACACAAGTGTGAAAAGTGGTTTTTCAACATGAACACAAGTGCGAAAAGTGGTTTTTCAACACCAACAAAAGTGCAAAAAGTGGTTTTTCAACACTATCACAAGTGCAAAAAGTGTTTTTTCCACACTAATACAAGTGCAAAAGTGGTTTCCTGCACCAACACAAGTGCGAAAAGTGGTTTCCTGCACAACACAAGTGCGAAAAGTGATTTTTCAACACTAACACAAGTGCAAAAAGTGGTTTTTCCACACTAATACAAGTGCAAAAGTGGTTTGCTGCACCAACACAGGTGCGAAAAGTGATTTTTCAACACTAACACAAGTGCGAAAAGTGGTTTTTCAACACTATCACAAGTGCAAAAAGTGTTTTTTCCACACTAATACAAGTGCAAAAGTGGTTTCCTGCACCAACGCAAGTGCGAAAAGTGGTTTTTCAACACTAACACAAGTGCGAAAAGTGTTTTTTCAACACTAACACAAGTGCGAAAAGTGGTTTTCCAACACTAACACAAGTGCGAAAAGTGGTTTCCTGCACCAACACAAGTGCGAAAAGTGGTTTCCTGCACCAACACAAGTGCGAACAGTGGTTTTTCAACACTAACACAAGTGCGAAAAGTGGTTTTTCAACACTAACACAAGTGTGAAAAGTGATTTTTCAACACTATCACAAGTGCAAAAAGTGTTTTTTCCACACTAATACAAGTGCAAAAGTGGTTTCCTGCACCAACACAAGTGCGACAAGTGGTTTTTCAACACTAACACAAGTGTGAAAAGTGGTTTTTCAACACTAACACAAGTGCGAAAAGTGGTTTTTCCACACTAATACAAGTGCAAAAGTGGTTTCCTGCACCAACACAAGTGCGAAAAGTGATTTTTCAACACTAACACCAGTGCGAAAAGTGGTTTTTCAACACTATCACAAGTGCAAAAAGTGTTTTTTCAACATTAACACAAGTGCGAAAAGTGGTTTTTCAACACTATCACAAGTGCAAAAAGTGTTTTTTCCACACTAATACAAGTGCAAAAGTGGTTTCCTGCACCAACACAAGTGCGAAAAGTGGTTTTTCAACACAAACACAAGTGCGAAAAGTGGTTTTTCAACACTAACACAAGTGCGAAAAGTGGTTTTTCAGCACTATCACAAGTGCAAAAAGTGTTTTTTCCACACTAACACAAGTGCGAAAAGTGGTTTTTCAACACTAACAGAAGTGCGAAAAGTGGTTTTTCAACACTAACACAAGTGCGAAAAGTGGTTTTTCAACACTAACACATGTGCGAAAAGTGGTTTTTCAACACTAATACAAGTGCAAAAGTGGTTTCCTGCACCAACACAAGTGCGAAAAGTGGTTTCCTGCACAACACAAGTGCAAAAAGTGGTTTTTCAACACTATCACAAGTGCAAAAAGTGTTTTTTCCACACTAATACAAGTGCAAAAGTGGTTTACTGCACCAACACAAGTGTGAAAAGTGGTTTCCTGTACCAACACAAGTGCGAAAAGTGGTTTTTCAACACTAACACAAGTGCCAAAAGTGGTTTTTCAACACTATCACAAGTGCAAAAAGTGTTTTTTCCACACTAATACAAGTGCAAAAGTGGTTTCCTGCACCAACACAAGTGCGAAAAGTGGTTTTTCAACACTAACACAAGTGCGAAAAGTGGTTTTTCAACACTAACACAAGTGAGAAAAGTGTTTTTTCCACACTAATACAAGTGCAAAAGTGGTTTCCTGCACCAACACAAGTGCGAAAAGTGGTTTTTAAACACTAACACAAGTGCGAAAAGTGGTTTTTCAACACTAACACAAGTGAGAAAAGTGTTTTTTCCACACTAATACAAGTGCAAAAGTGGTTTCCTGCACCAACACAAGTGTGAAAAGTGGTTTTTCAACATGAACACAAGTGCAAAAAGTGGTTTTTCAACACCAACAAAAGTGCAAAAAGTGGTTTTTCAACACTATCACAAGTGCAAAAAGTGTTTTTTCCACACTAATACAAGTGCAAAAGTGGTTTGCTGCACCAACACAGGTGCGAAAAGTGATTTTTCAACACTAACACAAGTGCGAAAAGTGGTTTTTCAACACTATCACAAGTGCAAAAAGTGTTTTTTCCACACTAATACAAGTGCAAAAGTGGTTTCCTGCACCAACACAAGTGCGAAAAGTGGTTTTTCAACACTAACACAAGTGCGAAAAGTGGTTTTTCAACACTAACACAAGTGCGAAAAGTGGTTTTTCAACACTATCACAAGTGCAAAAAGTGTTTTTTCCACACTAATACAAGTGCAAAAGTGGTTTCCTGCACCAACACAAGTGCGAAAAGTGGTTTTTCAACACTAACACAGGTGCGAAAAGTGGTTTTTCAACACTAACACAAGTGCGAAAAGTGGTTTTTCCACACTAATACAAGTGCAAAAGTGGTTTCCTGCACCAACAAAAGTGCGAAAAGTGATTTTTCAACACTAACACCAGTGCGAAAAGTGGTTTTTCAACACTATCACAAGTGCAAAAAGTGTTTTTTCCACACTAATACAAGTGCAAAAGTGGTTTCCTGCACCAACACAAGTGCGAAAAGTGGTTTTTCAACACTAACACAAGTGCGAAAAGTGGATTTTCCACACTAATACAAGTGCAGAAGTGGTTTCCTGTACCAACACAAGTGCGAAAAGTGGTTTTTCAACACTAACACAAGTGCGAAAAGTAGTTTTTCAACACTATCACAAGTGCAAAAAGTGTTTTTTCCACACTAATACAAGTGCAAAAGTGGTTTCCTGCACCAACACAAGTGCGAAAAGTGGTTTTTCAACACTAACACAAGTGCGAAAAGTGGTTTTTCAACACTAACACAAGTGAGAAAAGTGTTTTTTCCACACTAATACAAGTGCAAAAGTGGTTTCCTGCACCAACACAAGTGCGAAAAGTGGTTTTTAAACACTAACACAAGTGCGAAAAGTGGTTTTTCAACACTAACACAAGTGAGAAAAGTGTTTTTTCCACACTAATACAAGTGCAAAAGTGGTTTCCTGCACCAACACAAGTGTGAAAAGTGGTTTTTCAACATGAACACAAGTGCGAAAAGTGGTTTTTCAACACCAACAAAAGTGCAAAAAGTGGTTTTTCAACACTATCACAAGTGCAAAAAGTGTTTTTTCCACACTAATACAAGTGCAAAAGTGGTTTCCTGCACCAACACAAGTGCGAAAAGTGGTTTCCTGCACAACACAAGTGCGAAAAGTGATTTTTCAACACTAACACAAGTGCAAAAAGTGGTTTTTCCACACTAATACAAGTGCAAAAGTGGTTTGCTGCACCAACACAGGTGCGAAAAGTGATTTTTCAACACTAACACAAGTGCGAAAAGTGGTTTTTCAACACTATCACAAGTGCAAAAAGTGTTTTTTCCACACTAATACAAGTGCAAAAGTGGTTTCCTGCACCAACGCAAGTGCGAAAAGTGGTTTTTCAACACTAACACAAGTGCGAAAAGTGTTTTTTCAACACTAACACAAGTGCGAAAAGTGGTTTTTCAACACTATCACAAGTGCAAAAAGTGTTTTTTCCACACTAATACAAGTGCAAAAGTGGTTTCCTGCACCAACACAAGTGCGAAAAGTGGTTTTTCAACACTAACACAAGTGAGAAAAGTGTTTTTTCCACACTAATACAAGTGCAAAAGTGGTTTCCTGCACCAACACAAGTGTGAAAAGTGGTTTTTCAACATGAACACAAGTGCGAAAAGTGGTTTTTCAACACCAACAAAAGTGCAAAAAGTGGTTTTTCAACACTATCACAAGTGCAAAAAGTGTTTTTTCCACACTAATACAAGTGCAAAAGTGGTTTCCTGCACCAACACAAGTGCGAAAAGTGGTTTCCTGCACAACACAAGTGCGAAAAGTGATTTTTCAACACTAACACAAGTGCAAAAAGTGGTTTTTCCACACTAATACAAGTGCAAAAGTGGTTTGCTGCACCAACACAGGTGCGAAAAGTGATTTTTCAACACTAACACAAGTGCGAAAAGTGGTTTTTCAACACTATCACAAGTGCAAAAAGTGTTTTTTCCACACTAATACAAGTGCAAAAGTGGTTTCCTGCACCAACACAAGTGCGAAAAGTGGTTTTTCAACACTAACACAAGTGAGAAAAGTGTTTTTTCCACACTAATACAAGTGCAAAAGTGGTTTCCTGCACCAACACAAGTGTGAAAAGTGGTTTTTCAACATGAACACAAGTGCGAAAAGTGGTTTTTCAACACTAACACAAGTGCGAAAAGTGTTTTTTCAACACTAACACAAGTGCGAAAAGTGGTTTTTCAACACTATCACAAGTGCAAAAAGTGTTTTTTCCACACTAATACAAGTGCAAAAGTGGTTTCCTGCACCAACACAAGTGCGAAAAGTGGTTTTTCAACACTAACACAAGTGAGAAAAGTGTTTTTTCCACACTAATACAAGTGCAAAAGTGGTTTCCTGCACCAACACAAGTGTGAAAAGTGGTTTTTCAACATGAACACAAGTGCGAAAAGTGGTTTTTCAACACCAACAAAAGTGCAAAAAGTGGTTTTTCAACACTATCACAAGTGCAAAAAGTGTTTTTTCCACACTAATACAAGTGCAAAAGTGGTTTCCTGCACCAACACAAGTGCGAAAAGTGGTTTCCTGCACAACACAAGTGCGAAAAGTGATTTTTCAACACTAACACAAGTGCAAAAAGTGGTTTTTCCACACTAATACAAGTGCAAAAGTGGTTTGCTGCACCAACACAGGTGCGAAAAGTGATTTTTCAACACTAACACAAGTGCGAAAAGTGGTTTTTCAACACTATCACAAGTGCAAAAAGTGTTTTTTCCACACTAATACAAGTGCAAAAGTGGTTTCCTGCACCAACGCAAGTGCGAAAAGTGGTTTTTCAACACTAACACAAGTGCGAAAAGTGTTTTTTCAACACTAACACAAGTGCGAAAAGTGGTTTTCCAACACTAACACAAGTGCGAAAAGTGGTTTCCTGCACCAACACAAGTGCGAAAAGTGGTTTCCTGCACCAACACAAGTGCGAACAGTGGTTTTTCAACACTAACACAAGTGCGAAAAGTGGTTTTTCAACACTAACACAAGTGTGAAAAGTGATTTTTCAACACTATCACAAGTGCAAAAAGTGTTTTTTCCACACTAATACAAGTGCAAAAGTGGTTTCCTGCACCAACACAAGTGCGACAAGTGGTTTTTCAACACTAACACAAGTGTGAAAAGTGGTTTTTCAACACTAACACAAGTGCGAAAAGTGGTTTTTCCACACTAATACAAGTGCAAAAGTGGTTTCCTGCACCAACACAAGTGCGAAAAGTGATTTTTCAACACTAACACCAGTGCGAAAAGTGGTTTTTCAACACTATCACAAGTGCAAAAAGTGTTTTTTCAACACTAACACAAGTGCGAAAAGTGGTTTTTCAACACTATCACAAGTGCAAAAAGTGTTTTTTCCACACTAATACAAGTGCAAAAGTGGTTTCCTGCACCAACACAAGTGCGAAAAGTGGTTTTTCAACACAAACACAAGTGCGAAAAGTGGTTTTTCAACACTAACACAAGTGCGAAAAGTGGTTTTTCAGCACTATCACAAGTGCAAAAAGTGTTTTTTCCACACTAACACAAGTGCGAAAAGTGGTTTTTCAACACTAACAGAAGTGCGAAAAGTGGTTTTTCAACACTAACACAAGTGCGAAAAGTGGTTTTTCAACACTAACACAAGTGCGAAAAGTGGTTTTTCAACACTAATACAAGTGCAAAAGTGGTTTCCTGCACCAACACAAGTGCGAAAAGTGGTTTCCTGCACAACACAAGTGCGAAAAGTGGTTTTTCAACACTATCACAAGTGCAAAAAGTGTTTTTTCCACACTAATACAAGTGCAAAAGTGGTTTCCTGCACCAACACAAGTGTGAAAAGTGGTTTCCTGTACCAACACAAGTGCGAAAAGTGGTTTTTCAACACTAACACAAGTGCCAAAAGTGGTTTTTCAACACTATCACAAGTGCAAAAAGTGTTTTTTCCACACTAATACAAGTGCAAAAGTGGTTTCCTGCACCAACACAAGTGCGAAAAGTGGTTTTTCAACACTAACACAAGTGCGAAAAGTGGTTTTTCAACACTAACACAAGTGAGAAAAGTGTTTTTTCCACACTAATACAAGTGCAAAAGTGGTTTCCTGCACCAACACAAGTGCGAAAAGTGGTTTTTAAACACTAACACAAGTGCGAAAAGTGGTTTTTCAACACTAACACAAGTGAGAAAAGTGTTTTTTCCACACTAATACAAGTGCAAAAGTGGTTTCCTGCACCAACACAAGTGTGAAAAGTGGTTTTTCAACATGAACACAAGTGCGAAAAGTGGTTTTTCAACACCAACAAAAGTGCAAAAAGTGGTTTTTCAACACTATCACAAGTGCAAAAAGTGTTTTTTCCACACTAATACAAGTGCAAAAGTGGTTTCCTGCACCAACACAAGTGCGAAAAGTGGTTTCCTGCACAACACAAGTGCGAAAAGTGTTTTTCAACAATAACACAAGTGCAAAAAGTGGTTTTTCCACACTAATACAAGTGCAAAAGTGGTTTGCTGCACCAACACAGGTGCGAAAAGTGATTTTTCAACACTAACACAAGTGCGAAAAGTGGTTTTTCAACACTATCACAAGTGCAAAAAGTGTTTTTTCCACACTAATACAAGTGCAAAAGTGGTTTCCTGCACCAACGCAAGTGCGAAAAGTGGTTTTTCAACACTAACACAAGTGCGAAAAGTGTTTTTTCAACACTAACACAAGTGCGAAAAGTGGTTTTTCAACACTATCACAAGTGCAAAAAGTGTTTTTTCCACACTAATACAAGTGCAAAAGTGGTTTCCTGCACCAACACAAGTGCGAAAAGTGGTTTTTCAACACTAACACAAGTGCGAAAAGTGGTTTTCCAACACTAACACAAGTGCGAAAAGTGGTTTCCTGCACCAACACAAGTGTGAAAAGTGGTTTCCTGCACCAACACAAGTGCGAACAGTGGTTTTTCAACACTAACACAAGTGCGAAAAGTGGTTTTTCAACACTAACACAAGTGTGAAAAGTGATTTTTCAACACTATCACAAGTGCAAAAAGTGTTTTTTCCACACTAATACAAGTGCAAAAGTGGTTTCCTGCACCAACACAAGTGCGACAAGTGGTTTTTCAACACTAACACAAGTGTGAAAAGTGGTTTTTCAACACTAACACAAGTGCGAAAAGTGGTTTTTCCACACTAATACAAGTGCAAAAGTGGTTTCCTGCACCAACACAAGTGCGAAAAGTGATTTTTCAACACTAACACCAGTGCGAAAAGTGGTTTTTCAACACTATCACAAGTGCAAAAAGTGTTTTTTCAACACTAACACAAGTGCGAAAAGTGGTTTTTCAACACTATCACAAGTGCAAAAAGTGTTTTTTCCACACTAATACAAGTGCAAAAGTGGTTTCCTGCACCAACACAAGTGCGAAAAGTGGTTTTTCAACACAAACACAAGTGCGAAAAGTGGTTTTTCAACACTAACACAAGTGCGAAAAGTGGTTTTTCAGCACTATCACAAGTGCAAAAAGTGTTTTTTCCACACTAACACAAGTGCGAAAAGTGGTTTTTCAACACTAACAGAAGTGCGAAAAGTGGTTTTTCAACACTAACACAAGTGCGAAAAGTGGTTTTTCAACACTAACACAAGTGCGAAAAGTGGTTTTTCAACACTAATACAAGTGCAAAAGTGGTTTCCTGCACCAACACAAGTGCGAAAAGTGGTTTCCTGCACAACACAAGTGCGAAAAGTGGTTTTTCAACACTATCACAAGTGCAAAAAGTGTTTTTTCCACACTAATACAAGTGCAAAAGTGGTTTCCTGCACCAACACAAGTGTGAAAAGTGGTTTTTCAACACTAACACAAGTGCGAAAAGTGGTTTTTCAACACTAACACAAGTGCGAAAAGTGGTTTTTCAACACTAACATAAGTGCGAAAAGTGGTTTTCCACACTAATACAAGTGCAAAAGTGGTTTCCTGCACCAACACAAGTGCGAAAAGTGGTTTTTCAACACTAACACAAGTGCGAAAAGTGGTTTTTCAGCACTATCACAAGTGCAAAAAGTGTTTTTTGCACACTAATACAAGTGCAAAAGTGGTTTAATGCACCAACACAAGTGTGAAAAGTGGTTTTTCAACACTAACAGAAGTGCGAAAAGTGGTTTTTCAACACTAACACAAGTGCGAAAAGTGGTTTTTCAACACTAACACAGGTGCGAAAAGTGATTTTTCAACACTAACACAAGTGCAAAAAGTGGTTTTTCCACACTAATACAAGTGCAAAAGTGGTTTGCTGCACCAACACAGGTGCGAAAAGTGATTTTTCAACACTAACACAAGTGCGAAAAGTGGTTTTTCAACACTATCACAAGTGCAAAAAGTGTTTTTTCCACACTAATACAAGTGCAAAAGTGGTTTCCTGCACCAACACAAGTGCGAAAAGTGGTTTTTCAACACTAACACAAGTGCGAAAAGTGGTTTTTCAACACTAACACAAGTGCGAAAAGTGGTTTTTCAACACTATCACAAGTGCAAAAAGTGTTTTTTCCACACTAATACAAGTGCAAAAGTGGTTTCCTGCACCAACACAAGTGCGAAAAGTGGTTTTTCAACACTAACACAGGTGCGAAAAGTGGTTTTTCAACACTAACACAAGTGCGAAAAGTGGTTTTTCCACACTAATACAAGTGCAAAAGTGGTTTCCTGCACCAACAAAAGTGCGAAAAGTGATTTTTCAACACTAACACCAGTGCGAAAAGTGGTTTTTCAACACTATCACAAGTGCAAAAAGTGTTTTTTCCACACTAATACAAGTGCAAAAGTGGTTTCCTGCACCAACACAAGTGCGAAAAGTGGTTTTTCAACACTAACACAAGTGCGAAAAGTGGATTTTCCACACTAATACAAGTGCAGAAGTGGTTTCCTGTACCAACACAAGTGCGAAAAGTGGTTTTTCAACACTAACACAAGTGCGAAAAGTGGTTTTTCAACACTATCACAAGTGCAAAAAGTGTTTTTTCCACACTAATACAAGTGCAAAAGTGGTTTCCTGCACCAACACAAGTGCGAAAAGTGGTTTTTCAACACTAACACAAGTGCGAAAAGTGGTTTTTCAACACTAACACAAGTGAGAAAAGTGTTTTTTCCACACTAATACAAGTGCAAAAGTGGTTTCCTGCACCAACACAAGTGCGAAAAGTGGTTTTTAAACACTAACACAAGTGCGAAAAGTGGTTTTTCAACACTAACACAAGTGAGAAAAGTGTTTTTTCCACACTAATACAAGTGCAAAAGTGGTTTCCTGCACCAACACAAGTGTGAAAAGTGGTTTTTCAATATGAACAGAAGTGCGAAAAGTGGTTTTTCAACACCAACAAAAGTGCAAAAAGTGGTTTTTCAACACTATCACAAGTGCAAAAAGTGTTTTTTCCACACTAATACAAGTGCAAAAGTGGTTTCCTGCACCAACACAAGTGCGAAAAGTGGTTTCCTGCACAACACAAGTGCGAAAAGTGATTTTTCAACACTAACACAAGTGCAAAAAGTGGTTTTTCCACACTAATACAAGTGCAAAAGTGGTTTGCTGCACCAACACAGGTGCGAAAAGTGATTTTTCAACACTAACACAAGTGCGAAAAGTGGTTTTTCAACACTATCACAAGTGCAAAAAGTGTTTTTCCACACTAATACAAGTGCAAAAGTGGTTTCCTGCACCAACGCAAGTGCGAAAAGTGGTTTTTCAACACTAACACAAGTGCGAAAACTGTTTTTTCAACACTAACACAAGTGCGAAAAGTGGTTTTTCAACACTATCACAAGTGCAAAAAGTGTTTTTTCCACACTAATACAAGTGCAAAAGTGGTTTCCTGCACCAACACAAGTGCGAAAAGTGGTTTTTCAACACTAACACAAGTGCGAAAAGTGGTTTTCCAACACTAACACAAGTGCGAAAAGTGGTTTCCTGCACCAACACAAGTGCGAAAAGTGGTTTCCTGCACCAACACAAGTGCGAACAGTGGTTTTTCAACACTAACACAAGTGCGAAAAGTGGTTTTTCAACACTAACACAAGTGCGAAAAGTGGTTTTTCAACACTAACACAGGTGCGAAAAGTGATTTTTCAACACTAACACAAGTGCAAAAAGTGGTTTTTCCACACTAATACAAGTGCAGAAGTGGTTTGCTGCACCAACACAAGTGCGAAAAGTGGTTTTTCAACACTAACACAAGTGCGAAAAGTAGTTTTTCAACACTATCACAAGTGCAAAAAGTGTTTTTTCCACACTAATACAAGTGCAAAAGTGGTTTCCTGCACCAACACAAGTGCGAAAAGTGGTTTTTCAACACTAACACAAGTGCGAAAAGTGGTTTTTCAACACTAACACAAGTGAGAAAAGTGTTTTTTCCACACTAATACAAGTGCAAAAGTGGTTTCCTGCACCAACACAAGTGCGAAAAGTGGTTTTTAAACACTAACACAAGTGCGAAAAGTGGTTTTTCAACACTAACACAAGTGAGAAAAGTGTTTTTTCCACACTAATACAAGTGCAAAAGTGGTTTCCTGCACCAACACAAGTGTGAAAAGTGGTTTTTCAACATGAACACAAGTGCGAAAAGTGGTTTTTCAACACCAACAAAAGTGCAAAAAGTGGTTTTTCAACACTATCACAAGTGCAAAAAGTGTTTTTTCCACACTAATACAAGTGCAAAAGTGGTTTCCTGCACCAACACAAGTGCGAAAAGTGGTTTCCTGCACAACACAAGTGCGAAAAGTGATTTTTCAACACTAACACAAGTGCAAAAAGTGGTTTTTTCCACACTAATACAAGTGCAAAAGTGGTTTGCTGCACCAACACAGGTGCGAAAAGTGATTTTTCAACACTAACACAAGTGCGAAAAGTGGTTTTTCAACACTATCACAAGTGCAAAAAGTGTTTTTTCCACACTAATACAAGTGCAAAAGTGGTTTCCTGCACCAACGCAAGTGCGAAAAGTGGTTTTTCAACACTAACACAAGTGCGAAAAGTGTTTTTTCAACACTAACACAAGTGCGAAAAGTGGTTTTTCAACACTATCACAAGTGCAAAAAGTGTTTTTTCCACACTAATACAAGTGCAAAAGTGGTTTCCTGCACCAACACAAGTGCGAAAAGTGGTTTTTCAACACTAACACAAGTGAGAAAAGTGTTTTGTCCACACTAATACAAGTGCAAAAGTGGTTTCCTGCACCAACACAAGTGTGAAAAGTGGTTTTTCAACATGAACACAAGTGCGAAAAGTGGTTTTTCAACACCAACAAAAGTGCAAAAAGTGGTTTTTCAACACTATCACAAGTGCAAAAAGTGTTTTTTCCACACTAATACAAGTGCAAAAGTGGTTTCCTGCACCAACACAAGTGCGAAAAGTGGTTTCCTGCACAACACAAGTGCGAAAAGTGATTTTTCAACACTAACACAAGTGCAAAAAGTGGTTTTTCCACACTAATACAAGTGCAAAAGTGGTTTGCTGCACCAACACAGGTGCGAAAAGTGATTTTTCAACACTAACACAAGTGCGAAAAGTGGTTTTTCAACACTATCACAAGTGCAAAAAGTGTTT
Organism: Myxine glutinosa; assembly: GCF_964187855.1. Classification (NCBI taxonomy): domain Eukaryota; kingdom Metazoa; phylum Chordata; class Myxini; order Myxiniformes; family Myxinidae; genus Myxine; species Myxine glutinosa. The sequence continues at coordinate 64,729 of NW_027617201.1, read as the reverse complement.
TTTCCACACTAATACAAGTGCAAAAGTGGTTTCCTGCACCAACGCAAGTGCGAAAAGTGGTTTTTCAACACTAACACAAGTGCGAAAAGTGTTTTTTCAACACTAACACAAGTGCGAAAAGTGGTTTTCCAACACTAACACAAGTGCGAAAAGTGGTTTCCTGCACCAACACAAGTGCGAAAAGTGGTTTCCTGCACCAACACAAGTGCGAACAGTGGTTTTTCAACACTAACACAAGTGCGAAAAGTGGTTTTTCAACACTAACACAAGTGTGAAAAGTGATTTTTCAACACTATCACAAGTGCAAAAAGTGTTTTTTCCACACTAATACAAGTGCAAAAGTGGTTTCCTGCACCAACACAAGTGCGACAAGTGGTTTTTCAACACTAACACAAGTGTGAAAAGTGGTTTTTCAACACTAACACAAGTGCGAAAAGTGGTTTTTCCACACTAATACAAGTGCAAAAGTGGTTTCCTGCACCAACACAAGTGCGAAAAGTGATTTTTCAACACTAACACCAGTGCGAAAAGTGGTTTTTCAACACTATCACAAGTGCAAAAAGTGTTTTTTCAACATTAACACAAGTGCGAAAAGTGGTTTTTCAACACTATCACAAGTGCAAAAAGTGTTTTTTCCACACTAATACAAGTGCAAAAGTGGTTTCCTGCACCAACACAAGTGCGAAAAGTGGTTTTTCAACACAAACACAAGTGCGAAAAGTGGTTTTTCAACACTAACACAAGTGCGAAAAGTGGTTTTTCAGCACTATCACAAGTGCAAAAAGTGTTTTTTCCACACTAACACAAGTGCGAAAAGTGGTTTTTCAACACTAACAGAAGTGCGAAAAGTGGTTTTTCAACACTAACACAAGTGCGAAAAGTGGTTTTTCAACACTAACACAAGTGCGAAAAGTGGTTTTTCAACACTAATACAAGTGCAAAAGTGGTTTCCTGCACCAACACAAGTGCGAAAAGTGGTTTCCTGCACAACACAAGTGCAAAAAGTGGTTTTTCAACACTATCACAAGTGCAAAAAGTGTTTTTTCCACACTAATACAAGTGCAAAAGTGGTTTACTGCACCAACACAAGTGTGAAAAGTGGTTTCCTGTACCAACACAAGTGCGAAAAGTGGTTTTTCAACACTAACACAAGTGCCAAAAGTGGTTTTTCAACACTATCACAAGTGCAAAAAGTGTTTTTTCCACACTAATACAAGTGCAAAAGTGGTTTCCTGCACCAACACAAGTGCGAAAAGTGGTTTTTCAACACTAACACAAGTGCGAAAAGTGGTTTTTCAACACTAACACAAGTGAGAAAAGTGTTTTTTCCACACTAATACAAGTGCAAAAGTGGTTTCCTGCACCAACACAAGTGCGAAAAGTGGTTTTTAAACACTAACACAAGTGCGAAAAGTGGTTTTTCAACACTAACACAAGTGAGAAAAGTGTTTTTTCCACACTAATACAAGTGCAAAAGTGGTTTCCTGCACCAACACAAGTGTGAAAAGTGGTTTTTCAACATGAACACAAGTGCGAAAAGTGGTTTTTCAACACCAACAAAAGTGCAAAAAGTGGTTTTTCAACACTATCACAAGTGCAAAAAGTGTTTTTTCCACACTAATACAAGTGCAAAAGTGGTTTGCTGCACCAACACAGGTGCGAAAAGTGATTTTTCAACACTAACACAAGTGCGAAAAGTGGTTTTTCAACACTATCACAAGTGCAAAAAGTGTTTTTTCCACACTAATACAAGTGCAAAAGTGGTTTCCTGCACCAACACAAGTGCGAAAAGTGGTTTTTCAACACTAACACAAGTGCGAAAAGTGGTTTTTCAACACTAACACAAGTGCGAAAAGTGGTTTTTCAACACTATCACAAGTGCAAAAAGTGTTTTTTCCACACTAATACAAGTGCAAAAGTGGTTTCCTGCACCAACACAAGTGCGAAAAGTGGTTTTTCAACACTAACACAGGTGCGAAAAGTGGTTTTTCAACACTAACACAAGTGCGAAAAGTGGTTTTTCCACACTAATACAAGTGCAAAAGTGGTTTCCTGCACCAACAAAAGTGCGAAAAGTGATTTTTCAACACTAACACCAGTGCGAAAAGTGGTTTTTCAACACTATCACAAGTGCAAAAAGTGTTTTTTCCACACTAATACAAGTGCAAAAGTGGTTTCCTGCACCAACACAAGTGCGAAAAGTGGTTTTTCAACACTAACACAAGTGCGAAAAGTGGATTTTCCACACTAATACAAGTGCAGAAGTGGTTTCCTGTACCAACACAAGTGCGAAAAGTGGTTTTTCAACACTAACACAAGTGCGAAAAGTAGTTTTTCAACACTATCACAAGTGCAAAAAGTGTTTTTTCCACACTAATACAAGTGCAAAAGTGGTTTCCTGCACCAACACAAGTGCGAAAAGTGGTTTTTCAACACTAACACAAGTGCGAAAAGTGGTTTTTCAACACTAACACAAGTGAGAAAAGTGTTTTTTCCACACTAATACAAGTGCAAAAGTGGTTTCCTGCACCAACACAAGTGCGAAAAGTGGTTTTTAAACACTAACACAAGTGCGAAAAGTGGTTTTTCAACACTAACACAAGTGAGAAAAGTGTTTTTTCCACACTAATACAAGTGCAAAAGTGGTTTCCTGCACCAACACAAGTGTGAAAAGTGGTTTTTCAACATGAACACAAGTGCGAAAAGTGGTTTTTCAACACCAACAAAAGTGCAAAAAGTGGTTTTTCAACACTATCACAAGTGCAAAAAGTGTTTTTTCCACACTAATACAAGTGCAAAAGTGGTTTCCTGCACCAACACAAGTGCGAAAAGTGGTTTCCTGCACAACACAAGTGCGAAAAGTGATTTTTCAACACTAACACAAGTGCAAAAAGTGGTTTTTCCACACTAATACAAGTGCAAAAGTGGTTTGCTGCACCAACACAGGTGCGAAAAGTGATTTTTCAACACTAACACAAGTGCGAAAAGTGGTTTTTCAACACTATCACAAGTGCAAAAAGTGTTTTTTCCACACTAATACAAGTGCAAAAGTGGTTTCCTGCACCAACGCAAGTGCGAAAAGTGGTTTTTCAACACTAACACAAGTGCGAAAAGTGTTTTTTCAACACTAACACAAGTGCGAAAAGTGGTTTTTCAACACTATCACAAGTGCAAAAAGTGTTTTTTCCACACTAATACAAGTGCAAAAGTGGTTTCCTGCACCAACACAAGTGCGAAAAGTGGTTTTTCAACACTAACACAAGTGAGAAAAGTGTTTTTTCCACACTAATACAAGTGCAAAAGTGGTTTCCTGCACCAACACAAGTGTGAAAAGTGGTTTTTCAACATGAACACAAGTGCGAAAAGTGGTTTTTCAACACCAACAAAAGTGCAAAAAGTGGTTTTTCAACACTATCACAAGTGCAAAAAGTGTTTTTTCCACACTAATACAAGTGCAAAAGTGGTTTCCTGCACCAACACAAGTGCGAAAAGTGGTTTCCTGCACAACACAAGTGCGAAAAGTGATTTTTCAACACTAACACAAGTGCAAAAAGTGGTTTTTCCACACTAATACAAGTGCAAAAGTGGTTTGCTGCACCAACACAGGTGCGAAAAGTGATTTTTCAACACTAACACAAGTGCGAAAAGTGGTTTTTCAACACTATCACAAGTGCAAAAAGTGTTTTTTCCACACTAATACAAGTGCAAAAGTGGTTTCCTGCACCAACGCAAGTGCGAAAAGTGGTTTTTCAACACTAACACAAGTGCGAAAAGTGTTTTTTCAACACTAACACAAGTGCGAAAAGTGGTTTTCCAACACTAACACAAGTGCGAAAAGTGGTTTCCTGCACCAACACAAGTGCGAAAAGTGGTTTCCTGCACCAACACAAGTGTGAACAGTGGTTTTTCAACACTAACACAAGTGCGAAAAGTGGTTTTTCAACACTAACACAAGTGTGAAAAGTGATTTTTCAACACTATCACAAGTGCAAAAAGTGTTTTTTCCACACTAATACAAGTGCAAAAGTGGTTTCCTGCACCAACACAAGTGCGACAAGTGGTTTTTCAACACTAACACAAGTGTGAAAAGTGGTTTTTCAACACTAACACAAGTGCGAAAAGTGGTTTTTCCACACTAATACAAGTGCAAAAGTGGTTTCCTGCACCAACACAAGTGCGAAAAGTGATTTTTCAACACTAACACCAGTGCGAAAAGTGGTTTTTCAACACTATCACAAGTGCAAAAAGTGTTTTTTCAACACTAACACAAGTGCGAAAAGTGGTTTTTCAACACTATCACAAGTGCAAAAAGTGTTTTTTCCACACTAATACAAGTGCAAAAGTGGTTTCCTGCACCAACACAAGTGCGAAAAGTGGTTTTTCAACACAAACACAAGTGCGAAAAGTGGTTTTTCAACACTAACACAAGTGCGAAAAGTGGTTTTTCAGCACTATCACAAGTGCAAAAAGTGTTTTTTCCACACTAACACAAGTGCGAAAAGTGGTTTTTCAACACTAACAGAAGTGCAAAAAGTGGTTTTTCAACACTAACACAAGTGCGAAAAGTGGTTTTTCAACACTAACACAAGTGCGAAAAGTGGTTTTTCAACACTAATACAAGTGCAAAAGTGGTTTCCTGCACCAACACAAGTGCGAAAAGTGGTTTCCTGCACAACACAAGTGCGAAAAGTGGTTTTTCAACACTATCACAAGTGCAAAAAGTGTTTTTTCCACACTAATACAAGTGCAAAAGTGGTTTCCTGCACCAACACAAGTGTGAAAAGTGGTTTCCTGTACCAACACAAGTGCGAAAAGTGGTTTTTCAACACTAACACAAGTGCCAAAAGTGGTTTTTCAACACTATCACAAGTGCAAAAAGTGTTTTTTCCACACTAATACAAGTGCAAAAGTGGTTTCCTGCACCAACACAAGTGCGAAAAGTGGTTTTTCAACACTAACACAAGTGCGAAAAGTGGTTTTTCAACACTAACACAAGTGAGAAAAGTGTTTTTTCCACACTAATACAAGTGCAAAAGTGGTTTCCTGCACCAACACAAGTGCGAAAAGTGGTTTTTAAACACTAACACAAGTGCGAAAAGTGGTTTTTCAACACTAACACAAGTGAGAAAAGTGTTTTTTCCACACTAATACAAGTGCAAAAGTGGTTTCCTGCACCAACACAAGTGTGAAAAGTGGTTTTTCAACATGAACACAAGTGCGAAAAGTGGTTTTTCAACACCAACAAAAGTGCAAAAAGTGGTTTTTCAACACTATCACAAGTGCAAAAAGTGTTTTTTCCACACTAATACAAGTGCAAAAGTGGTTTCCTGCACCAACACAAGTGCGAAAAGTGGTTTCCTGCACAACACAAGTGCGAAAAGTGATTTTTCAACACTAACACAAGTGCAAAAAGTGGTTTTTCCACACTAATACAAGTGCAAAAGTGGTTTGCTGCACCAACACAGGTGCGAAAAGTGATTTTTCAACACTAACACAAGTGCGAAAAGTGGTTTTTCAACACTATCACAAGTGCAAAAAGTGTTTTTTCAACACTAACACAAGTGCGAAAAGTGGTTTTTCAACACTATCACAAGTGCAAAAAGTGTTTTTTCCACACTAATACAAGTGCAAAAGTGGTTTCCTGCACCAACACAAGTGCGAAAAGTGGTTTTTCAACACTAACACAAGTGCGAAAAGTGGTTTTCCAACACTAACACAAGTGCGAAAAGTGGTTTCCTGCACCAACACAAGTGTGAAAAGTGGTTTCCTGCACCAACACAAGTGCGAACAGTGGTTTTTCAACACTAACACAAGTGCGAAAAGTGGTTTTTCAACACTAACACAAGTGTGAAAAGTGATTTTTCAACACTATCACAAGTGCAAAAAGTGTTTTTTCCACACTAATACAAGTGCAAAAGTGGTTTCCTGCACCAACACAAGTGCGAAAAGTGGTTTTTCAACACTAACACAAGTGTGAAAAGTGGTTTTTCAACACTAACACAAGTGCGAAAAGTGGTTTTTCCACACTAATACAAGTGCAAAAGTGGTTTCCTGCACCAACACAAGTGCGAAAAGTGATTTTTCAACACTAACACCAGTGCGAAAAGTGGTTTTTCAACACTATCACAAGTGCAAAAAGTGTTTTTTCAACACTAACACAAGTGCGAAAAGTGGTTTTTCAACACTATCACAAGTGCAAAAAGTGTTTTTTCCACACTAATACAAGTGCAAAAGTGGTTTCCTGCACCAACACAAGTGCGAAAAGTGGTTTTTCAACACAAACACAAGTGCGAAAAGTGGTTTTTCAACACTAACACAAGTGCGAAAAGTGGTTTTTCAGCACTATCACAAGTGCAAAAAGTGTTTTTTCCACACTAACACAAGTGCGAAAAGTGGTTTTTCAACACTAACAGAAGTGCGAAAAGTGGTTTTTCAACACTAACACAAGTGCGAAAAGTGGTTTTTCAACACTAACACAAGTGCGAAAAGTGGTTTTTCAACACTAATACAAGTGCAAAAGTGGTTTCCTGCACCAACACAAGTGCGAAAAGTGGTTTCCTGCACAACACAAGTGCGAAAAGTGGTTTTTCAACACTATCACAAGTGCAAAAAGTGTTTTTTCCACACTAATACAAGTGCAAAAGTGGTTTCCTGCACCAACACAAGTGTGAAAAGTGGTTTTTCAACACTAACACAAGTGCGAAAAGTGGTTTTTCAACACTAACACAAGTGCGAAAAGTGGTTTTTCAACACTAACATAAGTGCGAAAAGTGGTTTTCCACACTAATACAAGTGCAAAAGTGGTTTCCTGCACCAACACAAGTGCGAAAAGTGGTTTTTCAACACTAACACAAGTGCGAAAAGTGGTTTTTCAGCACTATCACAAGTGCAAAAAGTGTTTTTTGCACACTAATACAAGTGCAAAAGTGGTTTAATGCACCAACACAAGTGTGAAAAGTGGTTTTTCAACACTAACAGAAGTGCAAAAAGTGGTTTTTCAACACTAACACAAGTGCGAAAAGTGGTTTTTCAACACTAACACAGGTGCGAAAAGTGATTTTTCAACACTAACACAAGTGCAAAAAGTGGTTTTTCCACACTAATACAAGTGCAAAAGTGGTTTGCTGCACCAACACAGGTGCGAAAAGTGATTTTTCAACACTAACACAAGTGCGAAAAGTGGTTTTTCAACACTATCACAAGTGCAAAAAGTGTTTTTTCCACACTAATACAAGTGCAAAAGTGGTTTCCTGCACCAACACAAGTGCGAAAAGTGGTTTTTCAACACTAACACAAGTGCGAAAAGTGGTTTTTCAACACTAACACAAGTGCGAAAAGTGGTTTTTCAACACTATCACAAGTGCAAAAAGTGTTTTTTCCACACTAATACAAGTGCAAAAGTGGTTTCCTGCACCAACACAAGTGCGAAAAGTGGTTTTTCAACACTAACACAGGTGCGAAAAGTGGTTTTTCAACACTAACACAAGTGCGAAAAGTGGTTTTTCCACACTAATACAAGTGCAAAAGTGGTTTCCTGCACCAACAAAAGTGCGAAAAGTGATTTTTCAATACTAACACCAGTGCGAAAAGTGGTTTTTCAACACTATCACAAGTGCAAAAAGTGTTTTTTCCACACTAATACAAGTGCAAAAGTGGTTTCCTGCACCAACACAAGTGCGAAAAGTGGTTTTTCAACACTAACACAAGTGCGAAAAGTGGATTTTCCACACTAATACAAGTGCAGAAGTGGTTTCCTGTACCAACACAAGTGCGAAAAGTGGTTTTTCAACACTAACACAAGTGCGAAAAGTGGTTTTTCAACACTATCACAAGTGCAAAAAGTGTTTTTTCCACACTAATACAAGTGCAAAAGTGGTTTCCTGCACCAACACAAGTGCGAAAAGTGGTTTTTCAACACTAACACAAGTGCGAAAAGTGGTTTTTCAACACTAACACAAGTGAGAAAAGTGTTTTTTCCACACTAATACAAGTGCAAAAGTGGTTTCCTGCACCAACACAAGTGCGAAAAGTGGTTTTTAAACACTAACACAAGTGTGAAAAGTGGTTTTTCAACACTAACACAAGTGAGAAAAGTGTTTTTTCCACACTAATACAAGTGCAAAAGTGGTTTCCTGCACCAACACAAGTGTGAAAAGTGGTTTTTCAATATGAACAGAAGTGCGAAAAGTGGTTTTTCAACACCAACAAAAGTGCAAAAAGTGGTTTTTCAACACTATCACAAGTGCAAAAAGTGTTTTTTCCACACTAATACAAGTGCAAAAGTGGTTTCCTGCACCAACACAAGTGCGAAAAGTGGTTTCCTGCACAACACAAGTGCGAAAAGTGATTTTTCAACACTAACACAAGTGCAAAAAGTGGTTTTTCCACACTAATACAAGTGCAAAAGTGGTTTGCTGCACCAACACAGGTGCGAAAAGTGATTTTTCAACACTAACACAAGTGCGAAAAGTGGTTTTTCAACACTATCACAAGTGCAAAAAGTGTTTTTTCCACACTAATACAAGTGCAAAAGTGGTTTCCTGCACCAACGCAAGTGCGAAAAGTGGTTTTTCAACACTAACACAAGTGCGAAAACTGTTTTTTCAACACTAACACAAGTGCGAAAAGTGGTTTTTCAACACTATCACAAGTGCAAAAAGTGTTTTTTCCACACTAATACAAGTGCAAAAGTGGTTTCCTGCACCAACACAAGTGCGAAAAGTGGTTTTTCAACACTAACACAAGTGCGAAAAGTGGTTTTCCAACACTAACACAAGTGCGAAAAGTGGTTTCCTGCACCAACACAAGTGCGAAAAGTGGTTTCCTGCACCAACACAAGTGCGAACAGTGGTTTTTCAACACTAACACAAGTGCGAAAAGTGGTTTTTCAACACTAACACAAGTGCGAAAAGTGGTTTTTCAACACAAACACAGGTGCGAAAAGTGATTTTTCAACACTAACACAAGTGCAAAAAGTGGTTTTTCCACACTAATACAAGTGCAAAAGTGGTTTGCTGCACCAACACAGGTGCGAAAAGTGATTTTTCAACACTAACACAAGTGCGAAAAGTGGTTTTTCAACACTATCACAAGTGCAAAAAGTGTTTTTTCCAAACTAATACAAGTGCAAAAGTGGTTTCCTGCACCAACACAAGTGCGAAAAGTGGTTTTTCAACACTAACACAAGTGCGAAAAGTGGTTTTTCAACACTAACACAAGTGCGAAAAGTGGTTTTTCAACACTATCACAAGTGCAAAAAGTGTTTTTTCCACACTAATACAAGTGCAAAAGTGGTTTCCTGCACCAACACAAGTGCGAAAAGTGGTTTTTCAACACTAACACAGGTGCGAAAAGTGGTTTTTCAACACTAACACAAGTGCGAAAAGTGGTTTTTCCACACTAATACAAGTGCAAAAGTGGTTTCCTGCACCAACAAAAGTGCGAAAAGTGATTTTTCAACACTAACACCAGTGCGAAAAGTGGTTTTTCAACACTATCACAAGTGCAAAAAGTGTTTTTTCCACACTAATACAAGTGCAAAAGTGGTTTCCTGCACCAACACAAGTGCGAAAAGTGGTTTTTCAACACTAACACAAGTGCGAAAAGTGGATTTTCCACACTAATACAAGTGCAGAAGTGGTTTCCTGTACCAACACAAGTGCGAAAAGTGGTTTTTCAACACTAACACAAGTGCGAAAAGTGGTTTTTCAACACTATCACAAGTGCAAAAAGTGTTTTTTCCACACTAATACAAGTGCAAAAGTGGTTTCCTGCACCAACACAAGTGCGAAAAGTGGTTTTTCAACACTAACACAAGTGCGAAAAGTGGTTTTTCAACACTAACACAAGTGAGAAAAGTGTTTTTTCCACACTAATACAAGTGCAAAAGTGGTTTCCTGCACCAACACAAGTGCGAAAAGTGGTTTTTAAACACTAACACAAGTGCGAAAAGTGGTTTTTCAACACTAACACAAGTGAGAAAAGTGTTTTTTCCACACTAATACAAGTGCAAAAGTGGTTTCCTGCACCAACACAAGTGTGAAAAGTGGTTTTTCAATATGAACAGAAGTGCGAAAAGTGGTTTTTCAACACCAACAAAAGTGCAAAAAGTGGTTTTTCAACACTATCACAAGTGCAAAAAGTGTTTTTTCCACACTAATACAAGTGCAAAAGTGGTTTCCTGCACCAACACAAGTGCGAAAAGTGGTTTCCTGCACAACACAAGTGCGAAAAGTGATTTTTCAACACTAACACAAGTGCAAAAAGTGGTTTTTCCACACTAATACAAGTGCAAAAGTGGTTTGCTGCACCAACACAGGTGCGAAAAGTGATTTTTCAACACTAACACAAGTGCGAAAAGTGGTTTTTCAACACTATCACAAGTGCAAAAAGTGTTTTTTCCACACTAATACAAGTGCAAAAGTGGTTTCCTGCACCAACGCAAGTGCGAAAAGTGGTTTTTCAACACTAACACAAGTGCGAAAACTGTTTTTTCAACACTAACACAAGTGCGAAAAGTGGTTTTTCAACACTATCACAAGTGCAAAAAGTGTTTTTTCCACACTAATACAAGTGCAAAAGTGGTTTCCTGCACCAACACAAGTGCGAAAAGTGGTTTTTCAACACTAACACAAGTGCGAAAAGTGGTTTTCCAACACTAACACAAGTGCGAAAAGTGGTTTCCTGCACCAACACAAGTGCGAAAAGTGGTTTCCTGCACCAACACAAGTGCGAACAGTGGTTTTTCAACACTAACACAAGTGCGAAAAGTGGTTTTTCAACACTAACACAAGTGTGAAAAGTGATTTTTCAACACTATCACAAGTGCAAAAAGTGTTTTTTCCACACTAATACAAGTGCAAAAGTGGTTTCCTGCACCAACACAAGTGCGACAAGTGGTTTTTCAACACTAACACAAGTGTGAAAAGTGGTTTTTCAACACTAACACAAGTGCGAAAAGTGGTTTTTCCACACTAATACAAGTGCAAAAGTGGTTTCCTGCACCAACACAAGTGCGAAAAGTGATTTTTCAACACTAACACCAGTGCGAAAAGTGGTTTTTCAACACTATCACAAGTGCAAAAAGTGTTTTTTCAACACTAACACAAGTGCGAAAAGTGGTTTTTCAACACTATCACAAGTGCAAAAAGTGTTTTTTCCACACTAATACAAGTGCAAAAGTGGTTTCCTGCACCAACACAAGTGCGAAAAGTGGTTTTTCAACACAAACACAAGTGCGAAAAGTGGTTTTTCAACACTAACACAAGTGCGAAAAGTGGTTTTTCAGCACTATCACAAGTGCAAAAAGTGTTTTTTCCACACTAACACAAGTGCGAAAAGTGGTTTTTCAACATTAACAGAAGTGGGAAAAGTGGTTTTTCAACACTAACACAAGTGCGAAAAGTGGTTTTTCAACACTAACACAAGTGCGAAAAGTGGTTTTTCAACACTAATACAAGTGCAAAAGTGGTTTCCTGCACCAACACAAGTGCGAAAAGTGGTTTCCTGCACAACACAAGTGCGAAAAGTGGTTTTTCAACACTATCACAAGTGCAAAAAGTGTTTTTTCCACACTAATACAAGTGCAAAAGTGGTTTCCTGCACCAACACAAGTGTGAAAAGTGGTTTCCTGTACCAACACAAGTGCGAAAAGTGGTTTTTCAACACTAACACAAGTGCCAAAAGTGGTTTTTCAACACTATCACAAGTGCAAAAAGTGTTTTTTCCACACTAATACAAGTGCAAAAGTGGTTTCCTGCACCAACACAAGTGCGAAAAGTGGTTTTTCAACACTAACACAAGTGCGAAAAGTGGTTTTTCAACACTAACACAAGTGAGAAAAGTGTTTTTTCCACACTAATACAAGTGCAAAAGTGGTTTCCTGCACCAACACAAGTGCGAAAAGTGGTTTTTAAACACTAACACAAGTGCGAAAAGTGGTTTTTCAACACTAACACAAGTGAGAAAAGTGTTTTTTCCACACTAATACAAGTGCAAAAGTGGTTTCCTGCACCAACACAAGTGTGAAAAGTGGTTTTTCAACATGAACACAAGTGCGAAAAGTGGTTTTTCAACACCAACAAAAGTGCAAAAAGTGGTTTTTCAACACTATCACAAGTGCAAAAAGTGTTTTTTCCACACTAATACAAGTGCAAAAGTGGTTTCCTGCACCAACACAAGTGCGAAAAGTGGTTTCCTGCACAACACAAGTGCGAAAAGTGATTTTTCAACACTAACACAAGTGCAAAAAGTGGTTTTTCCACACTAATACAAGTGCAAAAGTGGTTTGCTGCACCAACACAGGTGCGAAAAGTGATTTTTCAACACTAACACAAGTGCGAAAAGTGGTTTTTCAACACTATCACAAGTGCAAAAAGTGTTTTTTCCACACTAATACAAGTGCAAAAGTGGTTTCCTGCACCAACGCAAGTGCGAAAAGTGGTTTTTCAACACTAACACAAGTGCGAAAAGTGTTTTTTCAACACTAACACAAGTGCGAAAAGTGGTTTCCTGCACCAACACAAGTGCGAAAAGTGGTTTCCTGCACCAACACAAGTGCGAACAGTGGTTTTTCAACACTAACACAAGTGCGAAAAGTGGTTTTCTGCACCAACACAAGTGCGAAAAGTGGTTTCCTGCACCAACACAAGTGCGAACAGTGGTTTTTCAACACTAACACAAGTGCGAAAAGTGGTTTTTCAACACTAACACAAGTGTGAAAAGTGATTTTTCAACACTATCACAAGTGCAAAAAGTGTTTTTTCCACACTAATACAAGTGCAAAAGTGGTTTCCTGCACCAACACAAGTGCGACAAGTGGTTTTTCAACACTAACACAAGTGTGAAAAGTGGTTTTTCAACACTAACACAAGTGCGAAAAGTGGTTTTTCCACACTAATACAAGTGCAAAAGTGGTTTCCTGCACCAACACAAGTGCGAAAAGTGATTTTTCAACACTAACACCAGTGCGAAAAGTGGTTTTTCAACACTATCACAAGTGCAAAAAGTGTTTTTTCAACACTAACACAAGTGCGAAAAGTGGTTTTTCAACACTATCACAAGTGCAAAAAGTGTTTTTTCCACACTAATACAAGTGCAAAAGTGGTTTCCTGCACCAACACAAGTGCGAAAAGTGGTTTTTCAACACAAACACAAGTGCGAAAAGTGGTTTTTCAACACTAACACAAGTGCGAAAAGTGGTTTTTCAGCACTATCACAAGTGCAAAAAGTGTTTTTTCCACACTAACACAAGTGCGAAAAGTGGTTTTTCAACATTAACAGAAGTGGGAAAAGTGGTTTTTCAACACTAACACAAGTGCGAAAAGTGGTTTTTCAACACTAACACAAGTGCGAAAAGTGGTTTTTCAACACTAATACAAGTGCAAAAGTGGTTTCCTGCACCAACACAAGTGCGAAAAGTGGTTTCCTGCACAACACAAGTGCGAAAAGTGGTTTTTCAACACTATCACAAGTGCAAAAAGTGTTTTTTCCACACTAATACAAGTGCAAAAGTGGTTTCCTGCACCAACACAAGTGTGAAAAGTGGTTTCCTGTACCAACACAAGTGCGAAAAGTGGTTTTTCAACACTAACACAAGTGCCAAAAGTGGTTTTTCAACACTATCACAAGTGCAAAAAGTGTTTTTTCCACACTAATACAAGTGCAAAAGTGGTTTCCTGCACCAACACAAGTGCGAAAAGTGGTTTTTCAACACTAACACAAGTGCGAAAAGTGGTTTTTCAACACTAACACAAGTGAGAAAAGTGTTTTTTCCACACTAATACAAGTGCAAAAGTGGTTTCCTGCACCAACACAAGTGCGAAAAGTGGTTTTTAAACACTAACACAAGTGCGAAAAGTGGTTTTTCAACACTAACACAAGTGAGAAAAGTGTTTTTTCCACACTAATACAAGTGCAAAAGTGGTTTCCTGCACCAACACAAGTGTGAAAAGTGGTTTTTCAACATGAACACAAGTGCGAAAAGTGGTTTTTCAACACCAACAAAAGTGCAAAAAGTGGTTTTTCAACACTATCACAAGTGCAAAAAGTGTTTTTTCCACACTAATACAAGTGCAAAAGTGGTTTCCTGCACCAACACAAGTGCGAAAAGTGGTTTCCTGCACAACACAAGTGCGAAAAGTGATTTTTCAACACTAACACAAGTGCAAAAAGTGGTTTTTCCACACTAATACAAGTGCAAAAGTGGTTTGCTGCACCAACACAGGTGCGAAAAGTGATTTTTCAACACTAACACAAGTGCGAAAAGTGGTTTTTCAACACTATCACAAGTGCAAAAAGTGTTTTTTCCACACTAATACAAGTGCAAAAGTGGTTTCCTGCACCAACGCAAGTGCGAAAAGTGGTTTTTCAACACTAACACAAGTGCGAAAAGTGTTTTTTCAACACTAACACAAGTGCGAAAAGTGGTTTTTCAACACTATCACAAGTGCAAAAAGTGTTTTTTCCACACTAATACAAGTGCAAAAGTGGTTTCCTGCACCAACACAAGTGCGAAAAGTGGTTTTTCAACACTAACACAAGTGCGAAAAGTGGTTTTCCAACACTAACACAAGTGCGAAAAGTGGTTTCCTGCACCAACACAAGTGTGAAAAGTGGTTTCCTGCACCAACACAAGTGCGAACAGTGGTTTTTCAACACTATCACAAGTGCAAAAAGTGTTTTTTCCACACTAATACAAGTGCAAAAGTGGTTTCCTGCACCAACACAAGTGCGAAAAGTGGTTTTTCAACACTAACACAAGTGCGAAAAGTGGTTTTCCAACACTAACACAAGTGCGAAAAGTGGTTTCCTGCACCAACACAAGTGCGAAAAGTGGTTTCCTGCACCAACACAAGTGCGAACAGTGGTTTTTCAACACTAACACAAGTGCGAAAAGTGGTTTTTCAACACTAACACAAGTGTGAAAAGTGATTTTTCAACACTATCACAAGTGCAAAAAGTGTTTTTTCCACACTAATACAAGTGCAAAAGTGGTTTCCTGCACCAACACAAGTGCGACAAGTGGTTTTTCAACACTAACACAAGTGTGAAAAGTGGTTTTTCAACACTAACACAAGTGCGAAAAGTGGTTTTTCCACACTAATACAAGTGCAAAAGTGGTTTCCTGCACCAACACAAGTGCGAAAAGTGATTTTTCAACACTAACACCAGTGCGAAAAGTGGTTTTTCAACACTATCACAAGTGCAAAAAGTGTTTTTTCAACACTAACACAAGTGCGAAAAGTGGTTTTTCAACACTATCACAAGTGCAAAAAGTGTTTTTTCCACACTAATACAAGTGCAAAAGTGGTTTCCTGCACCAACACAAGTGCGAAAAGTGGTTTTTCAACACAAACACAAGTGCGAAAAGTGGTTTTTCAACACTAACACAAGTGCGAAAAGTGGTTTTTCAGCACTATCACAAGTGCAAAAAGTGTTTTTTCCACACTAACACAAGTGCGAAAAGTGGTTTTTCAACACTAACAGAAGTGCGAAAAGTGGTTTTTCAACACTAACACAAGTGCGAAAAGTGGTTTTTCAACACTAACACAAGTGCGAAAAGTGGTTTTTCAACACTAATACAAGTGCAAAAGTGGTTTCCTGCACCAACACAAGTGCGAAAAGTGGTTTCCTGCACAACACAAGTGCGAAAAGTGGTTTTTCAACACTATCACAAGTGCAAAAAGTGTTTTTTCCACACTAATACAAGTGCAAAAGTGGTTTCCTGCACCAACACAAGTGTGAAAAGTGGTTTCCTGTACCAACACAAGTGCGAAAAGTGGTTTTTCAACACTAACACAAGTGCCAAAAGTGGTTTTTCAACACTATCACAAGTGCAAAAAGTGTTTTTTCCACACTAATACAAGTGCAAAAGTGGTTTCCTGCACCAACACAAGTGCGAAAAGTGGTTTTTCAACACTAACACAAGTGCGAAAAGTGGTTTTTCAACACTAACACAAGTGAGAAAAGTGTTTTTTCCACACTAATACAAGTGCAAAAGTGGTTTCCTGCACCAACACAAGTGCGAAAAGTGGTTTTTAAACACTAACACAAGTGCGAAAAGTGGTTTTTCAACACTAACACAAGTGAGAAAAGTGTTTTTTCCACACTAATACAAGTGCAAAAGTGGTTTCCTGCACCAACACAAGTGTGAAAAGTGGTTTTTCAACATGAACACAAGTGCGAAAAGTGGTTTTTCAACACCAACAAAAGTGCAAAAAGTGGTTTTTCAACACTATCACAAGTGCAAAAAGTGTTTTTTCCACACTAATACAAGTGCAAAAGTGGTTTCCTGCACCAACACAAGTGCGAAAAGTGGTTTCCTGCACAACACAAGTGCGAAAAGTGATTTTTCAACACTAACACAAGTGCAAAAAGTGGTTTTTCCACACTAATACAAGTGCAAAAGTGGTTTGCTGCACCAACACAGGTGCGAAAAGTGATTTTTCAACACTAACACAAGTGCGAAAAGTGGTTTTTCAACACTATCACAAGTGCAAAAAGTGTTTTTTCCACACTAATACAAGTGCAAAAGTGGTTTCCTGCACCAACGCAAGTGCGAAAAGTGGTTTTTCAACACTAACACAAGTGCGAAAAGTGTTTTTTCAACACTAACACAAGTGCGAAAAGTGGTTTTTCAACACTATCACAAGTGCAAAAAGTGTTTTTTCCACACTAATACAAGTGCAAAAGTGGTTTCCTGCACCAACACAAGTGCGAAAAGTGGTTTTTCAACACTAACACAAGTGCGAAAAGTGGTTTTCCAACACTAACACAAGTGCGAAAAGTGGTTTCCTGCACCAACACAAGTGTGAAAAGTGGTTTCCTGCACCAACACAAGTGCGAACAGTGGTTTTTCAACACTAACACAAGTGCGAAAAGTGGTTTTTCAACACTAACACAAGTGTGAAAAGTGATTTTTCAACACTATCACAAGTGCAAAAAGTGTTTTTTCCACACTAATACAAGTGCAAAAGTGGTTTCCTGCACCAACACAAGTGCGACAAGTGGTTTTTCAACACTAACACAAGTGTGAAAAGTGGTTTTTCAACACTAACACAAGTGCGAAAAGTGGTTTTTCCACACTAATACAAGTGCAAAAGTGGTTTCCTGCACCAACACAAGTGCGAAAAGTGATTTTTCAACACTAACACCAGTGCGAAAAGTGGTTTTTCAACACTATCACAAGTGCAAAAAGTGTTTTTTCAACACTAACACAAGTGCGAAAAGTGGTTTTTCAACACTATCACAAGTGCAAAAAGTGTTTTTTCCACACTAATACAAGTGCAAAAGTGGTTTCCTGCACCAACACAAGTGCGAAAAGTGGTTTTTCAACACAAACACAAGTGCGAAAAGTGGTTTTTCAACACTAACACAAGTGCGAAAAGTGGTTTTTCAGCACTATCACAAGTGCAAAAAGTGTTTTTTCCACACTAACACAAGTGCGAAAAGTGGTTTTTCAACACTAACAGAAGTGCGAAAAGTGGTTTTTCAACACTAACACAAGTGCGAAAAGTGGTTTTTCAACACTAACACAAGTGCGAAAAGTGGTTTTTCAACACTAATACAAGTGCAAAAGTGGTTTCCTGCACCAACACAAGTGCGAAAAGTGGTTTCCTGCACAACACAAGTGCGAAAAGTGGTTTTTCAACACTATCACAAGTGCAAAAAGTGTTTTTTCCACACTAATACAAGTGCAAAAGTGGTTTCCTGCACCAACACAAGTGTGAAAAGTGGTTTTTCAACACTAACACAAGTGCGAAAAGTGGTTTTTCAACACTAACACAAGTGCGAAAAGTGGTTTTTCAACACTAACATAAGTGCGAAAAGTGGTTTTCCACACTAATACAAGTGCAAAAGTGGTTTCCTGCACCAACACAAGTGCGAAAAGTGGTTTTTCAACACTAACACAAGTGCGAAAAGTGGTTTTTCAGCACTATCACAAGTGCAAAAAGTGTTTTTTGCACACTAATACAAGTGCAAAAGTGGTTTAATGCACCAACACAAGTGTGAAAAGTGGTTTTTCAACACTAACAGAAGTGCGAAAAGTGGTTTTTCAACACTAACACAAGTGCGAAAAGTGGTTTTTCAACACTAACACAGGTGCGAAAAGTGATTTTTCAACACTAACACAAGTGCAAAAAGTGGTTTTTCCACACTAATACAAGTGCAAAAGTGGTTTGCTGCACCAACACAGGTGCAAAAAGTGGTTTTTCAACACTATCACAAGTGCGAAAAGTGGTTTTTCCACACTAATACAAGTGCAAAAGTGGTTTCCTGCACCAACACAAGTGCGAAAAGTGATTTTTCAACACTAACACCAGTGCGAAAAGTGGTTTTTCAACACTATCACAAGTGCAAAAAGTGTTTTTTCAACACTAACACAAGTGCGAAAAGTGGTTTTTCAACACTATCACAAGTGCAAAAAGTGTTTTTTCCACACTAATACAAGTGCAAAAGTGGTTTCCTGCACCAACACAAGTGCGAAAAGTGGTTTTTCAACACAAACACAAGTGCGAAAAGTGGTTTTTCAACACTAACACAAGTGCGAAAAGTGGTTTTTCAGCACTATCACAAGTGCAAAAAGTGTTTTTTCCACACTAACACAAGTGCGAAAAGTGGTTTTTCAACACTAACAGAAGTGCGAAAAGTGGTTTTTCAACACTAACACAAGTGCGAAAAGTGGTTTTTCAACACTAACACAAGTGCGAAAAGTGGTTTTTCAACACTAATACAAGTGCAAAAGTGGTTTCCTGCACCAACACAAGTGCGAAAAGTGGTTTCCTGCACAACACAAGTGCGAAAAGTGGTTTTTCAACACTATCACAAGTGCAAAAAGTGTTTTTTCCACACTAATACAAGTGCAAAAGTGGTTTCCTGCACCAACACAAGTGTGAAAAGTGGTTTCCTGTACCAACACAAGTGCGAAAAGTGGTTTTTCAACACTAACACAAGTGCCAAAAGTGGTTTTTCAACACTATCACAAGTGCAAAAAGTGTTTTTTCCACACTAATACAAGTGCAAAAGTGGTTTCCTGCACCAACACAAGTGCGAAAAGTGGTTTTTCAACACTAACACAAGTGCGAAAAGTGGTTTTTCAACACTAACACAAGTGAGAAAAGTGTTTTTTCCACACTAATACAAGTGCAAAAGTGGTTTCCTGCACCAACACAAGTGCGAAAAGTGGTTTTTAAACACTAACACAAGTGCGAAAAGTGGTTTTTCAACACTAACACAAGTGAGAAAAGTGTTTTTTCCACACTAATACAAGTGCAAAAGTGGTTTCCTGCACCAACACAAGTGTGAAAAGTGGTTTTTCAACATGAACACAAGTGCGAAAAGTGGTTTTTCAACACCAACAAAAGTGCAAAAAGTGGTTTTTCAACACTATCACAAGTGCAAAAAGTGTTTTTTCCACACTAATACAAGTGCAAAAGTGGTTTCCTGCACCAACACAAGTGCGAAAAGTGGTTTCCTGCACAACACAAGTGCGAAAAGTGATTTTTCAACACTAACACAAGTGCAAAAAGTGGTTTTTCCACACTAATACAAGTGCAAAAGTGGTTTGCTGCACCAACACAGGTGCGAAAAGTGATTTTTCAACACTAACACAAGTGCGA
Source organism: Myxine glutinosa (assembly GCF_964187855.1). Classification (NCBI taxonomy): domain Eukaryota; kingdom Metazoa; phylum Chordata; class Myxini; order Myxiniformes; family Myxinidae; genus Myxine; species Myxine glutinosa. Next base: position 45,110 of record NW_027617201.1, on the reverse strand, counting down.
AAAGTGGTTTTTCAACACTATCACAAGTGCAAAAAGTGTTTTTTCCACACTAATACAAGTGCAAAAGTGGTTTCCTGCACCAACGCAAGTGCGAAAAGTGGTTTTTCAACACTAACACAAGTGCGAAAAGTGTTTTTTCAACACTAACACAAGTGCGAAAAGTGGTTTTTCAACACTATCACAAGTGCAAAAAGTGTTTTTTCCACACTAATACAAGTGCAAAAGTGGTTTCCTGCACCAACACAAGTGCGAAAAGTGGTTTTTCAACACTAACACAAGTGCGAAAAGTGGTTTTCCAACACTAACACAAGTGCGAAAAGTGGTTTCCTGCACCAACACAAGTGTGAAAAGTGGTTTCCTGCACCAACACAAGTGCGAACAGTGGTTTTTCAACACTAACACAAGTGCGAAAAGTGGTTTTTCAACACTAACACAAGTGTGAAAAGTGATTTTTCAACACTATCACAAGTGCAAAAAGTGTTTTTTCCACACTAATACAAGTGCAAAAGTGGTTTCCTGCACCAACACAAGTGCGACAAGTGGTTTTTCAACACTAACACAAGTGTGAAAAGTGGTTTTTCAACACTAACACAAGTGCGAAAAGTGGTTTTTCCACACTAATACAAGTGCAAAAGTGGTTTCCTGCACCAACACAAGTGCGAAAAGTGATTTTTCAACACTAACACCAGTGCGAAAAGTGGTTTTTCAACACTATCACAAGTGCAAAAAGTGTTTTTTCAACACTAACACAAGTGCGAAAAGTGGTTTTTCAACACTATCACAAGTGCAAAAAGTGTTTTTTCCACACTAATACAAGTGCAAAAGTGGTTTCCTGCACCAACACAAGTGCGAAAAGTGGTTTTTCAACACAAACACAAGTGCGAAAAGTGGTTTTTCAACACTAACACAAGTGCGAAAAGTGGTTTTTCAGCACTATCACAAGTGCAAAAAGTGTTTTTTCCACACTAACACAAGTGCGAAAAGTGGTTTTTCAACACTAACAGAAGTGCGAAAAGTGGTTTTTCAACACTAACACAAGTGCGAAAAGTGGTTTTTCAACACTAACACAAGTGCGAAAAGTGGTTTTTCAACACTAATACAAGTGCAAAAGTGGTTTCCTGCACCAACACAAGTGCGAAAAGTGGTTTCCTGCACAACACAAGTGCGAAAAGTGGTTTTTCAACACTATCACAAGTGCAAAAAGTGTTTTTTCCACACTAATACAAGTGCAAAAGTGGTTTCCTGCACCAACACAAGTGTGAAAAGTGGTTTTTCAACACTAACACAAGTGCGAAAAGTGGTTTTTCAACACTAACACAAGTGCGAAAAGTGGTTTTTCAACACTAACATAAGTGCGAAAAGTGGTTTTCCACACTAATACAAGTGCAAAAGTGGTTTCCTGCACCAACACAAGTGCGAAAAGTGGTTTTTCAACACTAACACAAGTGCGAAAAGTGGTTTTTCAGCACTATCACAAGTGCAAAAAGTGTTTTTTGCACACTAATACAAGTGCAAAAGTGGTTTAGTGCACCAACACAAGTGTGAAAAGTGGTTTTTCAACACTAACAGAAGTGCGAAAAGTGGTTTTTCAACACTAACACAAGTGCGAAAAGTGGTTTTTCAACACTAACACAGGTGCGAAAAGTGATTTTTCAACACTAACACAAGTGCAAAAAGTGGTTTTTCCACACTAATACAAGTGCAAAAGTGGTTTGCTGCACCAACACAGGTGCGAAAAGTGATTTTTCAACACTAACACAAGTGCGAAAAGTGGTTTTTCAACACTATCACAAGTGCAAAAAGTGTTTTTTCCACACTAATACAAGTGCAAAAGTGGTTTCCTGCACCAACACAAGTGCGAAAAGTGGTTTTTCAACACTAACACAAGTGCGAAAAGTGGTTTTTCAACACTAACACAAGTGCGAAAAGTGGTTTTTCAACACTATCACAAGTGCAAAAAGTGTTTTTTCCACACTAATACAAGTGCAAAAGTGGTTTCCTGCACCAACACAAGTGCGAAAAGTGGTTTTTCAACACTAACACAGGTGCGAAAAGTGGTTTTTCAACACTAACACAAGTGCGAAAAGTGGTTTTTCCACACTAATACAAGTGCAAAAGTGGTTTCCTGCACCAACAAAAGTGCGAAAAGTGATTTTTCAACACTAACACCAGTGCGAAAAGTGGTTTTTCAACACTATCACAAGTGCAAAAAGTGTTTTTTCCACACTAATACAAGTGCAAAAGTGGTTTCCTGCACCAACACAAGTGCGAAAAGTGGTTTTTCAACACTAACACAAGTGCGAAAAGTGGATTTTCCACACTAATACAAGTGCAGAAGTGGTTTCCTGTACCAACACAAGTGCGAAAAGTGGTTTTTCAACACTAACACAAGTGCGAAAAGTGGTTTTTCAACACTATCACAAGTGCAAAAAGTGTTTTTTCCACACTAATACAAGTGCAAAAGTGGTTTCCTGCACCAACACAAGTGCGAAAAGTGGTTTTTCAACACTAACACAAGTGCGAAAAGTGGTTTTTCAACACTAACACAAGTGAGAAAAGTGTTTTTTCCACACTAATACAAGTGCAAAAGTGGTTTCCTGCACCAACACAAGTGCGAAAAGTGGTTTTTAAACACTAACACAAGTGCGAAAAGTGGTTTTTCAACACTAACACAAGTGAGAAAAGTGTTTTTTCCACACTAATACAAGTGCAAAAGTGGTTTCCTGCACCAACACAAGTGTGAAAAGTGGTTTTTCAATATGAACAGAAGTGCGAAAAGTGGTTTTTCAACACCAACAAAAGTGCAAAAAGTGGTTTTTCAACACTATCACAAGTGCAAAAAGTGTTTTTTCCACACTAATACAAGTGCAAAAGTGGTTTCCTGCACCAACACAAGTGCGAAAAGTGGTTTCCTGCACAACACAAGTGCGAAAAGTGATTTTTCAACACTAACACAAGTGCAAAAAGTGGTTTTTCCACACTAATACAAGTGCAAAAGTGGTTTGCTGCACCAACACAGGTGCGAAAAGTGATTTTTCAACACTAACACAAGTGCGAAAAGTGGTTTTTCAACACTATCACAAGTGCAAAAAGTGTTTTTTCCACACTAATACAAGTGCAAAAGTGGTTTCCTGCACCAACGCAAGTGCGAAAAGTGGTTTTTCAACACTAACACAAGTGCGAAAACTGTTTTTTCAACACTAACACAAGTGCGAAAAGTGGTTTTTCAACACTATCACAAGTGCAAAAAGTGTTTTTTCCACACTAATACAAGTGCAAAAGTGGTTTCCTGCACCAACACAAGTGCGAAAAGTGGTTTTTCAACACTAACACAAGTGCGAAAAGTGGTTTTCCAACACTAACACAAGTGCGAAAAGTGGTTTCCTGCACCAACACAAGTGCGAAAAGTGGTTTCCTGCACCAACACAAGTGTGAACAGTGGTTTTTCAACACTAACACAAGTGCGAAAAGTGGTTTTTCAACACTAACACAAGTGCGAAAAGTGGTTTTTCAACACTAACACAGGTGCGAAAAGTGATTTTTCAACACTAACACAAGTGCAAAAAGTGGTTTTTCCACACTAATACAAGTGCAAAAGTGGTTTGCTGCACCAACACAGGTGCGAAAAGTGATTTTTCAACACTAACACAAGTGCGAAAAGTGGTTTTTCAACACTATCACAAGTGCAAAAAGTGTTTTTTCCACACTAATACAAGTGCAAAAGTGGTTTCCTGCACCAACACAAGTGCGAAAAGTGGTTTTTCAACACTAACACAAGTGCGAAAAGTGGTTTTTCAACACTAACACAAGTGCGAAAAGTGGTTTTTCAACACTATCACAAGTGCAAAAAGTGTTTTTTCCACACTAATACAAGTGCAAAAGTGGTTTCCTGCACCAACACAAGTGCGAAAAGTGGTTTTTCAACACTAACACAGGTGCGAAAAGTGGTTTTTCAACACTAACACAAGTGCGAAAAGTGGTTTTTCCACACTAATACAAGTGCAAAAGTGGTTTCCTGCACCAACAAAAGTGCGAAAAGTGATTTTTCAACACTAACACCAGTGCGAAAAGTGGTTTTTCAACACTATCACAAGTGCAAAAAGTGTTTTTTCCACACTAATACAAGTGCAAAAGTGGTTTCCTGCACCAACACAAGTGCGAAAAGTGGTTTTTCAACACTAACACAAGTGCGAAAAGTGGTTTTTCAACACTAACACAAGTGAGAAAAGTGTTTTTTCCACACTAATACAAGTGCAAAAGTGGTTTCCTGCACCAACACAAGTGCGAAAAGTGGTTTTTAAACACTAACACAAGTGCGAAAAGTGGTTTTTCAACACTAACACAAGTGAGAAAAGTGTTTTTTCCACACTAATACAAGTGCAAAAGTGGTTTCCTGCACCAACACAAGTGTGAAAAGTGGTTTTTCAATATGAACAGAAGTGCGAAAAGTGGTTTTTCAACACCAACAAAAGTGCAAAAAGTGGTTTTTCAACACTATCACAAGTGCAAAAAGTGTTTTTTCCACACTAATACAAGTGCAAAAGTGGTTTCCTGCACCAACACAAGTGCGAAAAGTGGTTTCCTGCACAACACAAGTGCGAAAAGTGATTTTTCAACACTAACACAAGTGCAAAAAGTGGTTTTTCCACACTAATACAAGTGCAAAAGTGGTTTGCTGCACCAACACAGGTGCGAAAAGTGATTTTTCAACACTAACACAAGTGCGAAAAGTGGTTTTTCAACACTATCACAAGTGCAAAAAGTGTTTTGTCCACACTAATACAAGTGCAAAAGTGGTTTCCTGCACCAACGCAAGTGCGAAAAGTGGTTTTTCAACACTAACACAAGTGCGAAAACTGTTTTTTCAACACTAACACAAGTGCGAAAAGTGGTTTTTCAACACTATCACAAGTGCAAAAAGTGTTTTTTCCACACTAATACAAGTGCAAAAGTGGTTTCCTGCACCAACACAAGTGCGAAAAGTGGTTTTTCAACACTAACACAAGTGCGAAAAGTGGTTTTCCAACACTAACACAAGTGCGAAAAGTGGTTTCCTGCACCAACACAAGTGCGAAAAGTGGTTTCCTGCACCAACACAAGTGCGAACAGTGGTTTTTCAACACTAACACAAGTGCGAAAAGTGGTTTTTCAACACTAACACAAGTGTGAAAAGTGATTTTTCAACACTATCACAAGTGCAAAAAGTGTTTTTTCCACACTAATACAAGTGCAAAAGTGGTTTCCTGCACCAACACAAGTGCGAAAAGTGGTTTTTCAACACTAACACAAGTGTGAAAAGTGGTTTTTCAACACTAACACAAGTGCGAAAAGTGGTTTTTCCACACTAATACAAGTGCAAAAGTGGTTTCCTGCACCAACACAAGTGCGAAAAGTGATTTTTCAACACTAACACCAGTGCGAAAAGTGGTTTTTCAACACTATCACAAGTGCAAAAAGTGTTTTTTCAACACTAACACAAGTGCGAAAAGTGGTTTTTCAACACTATCACAAGTGCAAAAAGTGTTTTTTCCACACTAATACAAGTGCAAAAGTGGTTTCCTGCACCAACACAAGTGCGAAAAGTGGTTTTTCAACACAAACACAAGTGCGAAAAGTGGTTTTTCAACACTAACACAAGTGCGAAAAGTGGTTTTTCCACACTAATACAAGTGCAAAAGTGGTTTCCTGCACCAACACAAGTGCGAAAAGTGATTTTTCAACACTAACACCAGTGCGAAAAGTGGTTTTTCAACACTATCACAAGTGCAAAAAGTGTTTTTTCAACACTAACACAAGTGCGAAAAGTGGTTTTTCAACACTATCACAAGTGCAAAAAGTGTTTTTTCCACACTAATAAAAGTGCAAAAGTGGTTTCCTGCACCAACACAAGTGTGAAAAGTGGTTTTTCAACACTAACACAAGTGCGAAAAGTGGTTTTTCAACACTAACACAAGTGCCAAAAGTGTTTTTTCCACACTAATACAAGTGCAGAAGTGGTTTCCTGCACCAACACAAGTGCGAAAAGTGGTTTTTCAACACTAACACAAGTGCGAAAAGTGGTTTTCCAACACTAACACAAGTGCGAAAAGTGGTTTCCTGCACCAACACAAGTGCGAAAAGTGGTTTCCTGCACCAACACAAGTGTGAACAGTGGTTTTTCAACACTAACACAAGTGCGAAAAGTGGTTTTTCAACACTAACACAAGTGCGAAAAGTGGTTTTTCAACACTAACACAGGTGCGAAAAGTGATTTTTCAACACTAACACAAGTGCAAAAAGTGGTTTTTCCACACTAATACAAGTGCAAAAGTGGTTTGCTGCACCAACACAGGTGCGAAAAGTGATTTTTCAACACTAACACAAGTGCGAAAAGTGGTTTTTCAACACTATCACAAGTGCAAAAAGTGTTTTTTCCACACTAATACAAGTGCAAAAGTGGTTTCCTGCACCAACACAAGTGCGAAAAGTGGTTTTTCAACACTAACACAAGTGCGAAAAGTGGTTTTTCAACACTAACACAAGTGCGAAAAGTGGTTTTTCAACACTATCACAAGTGCAAAAAGTGTTTTTTCCACACTAATACAAGTGCAAAAGTGGTTTCCTGCACCAACACAAGTGCGAAAAGTGGTTTTTCAACACTAACACAGGTGCGAAAAGTGGTTTTTCAACACTAACACAAGTGCGAAAAGTGGTTTTTCCACACTAATACAAGTGCAAAAGTGGTTTCCTGCACCAACAAAAGTGCGAAAAGTGATTTTTCAACACTAACACCAGTGCGAAAAGTGGTTTTTCAACACTATCACAAGTGCAAAAAGTGTTTTTTCCACACTAATACAAGTGCAAAAGTGGTTTCCTGCACCAACACAAGTGCGAAAAGTGGTTTTTCAACACTAACACAAGTGCGAAAAGTGGTTTTTCAACACTAACACAAGTGAGAAAAGTGTTTTTTCCACACTAATACAAGTGCAAAAGTGGTTTCCTGCACCAACACAAGTGCGAAAAGTGGTTTTTAAACACTAACACAAGTGCGAAAAGTGGTTTTTCAACACTAACACAAGTGAGAAAAGTGTTTTTTTCCACACTAATACAAGTGCAAAAGTGGTTTCCTGCACCAACACAAGTGTGAAAAGTGGTTTTTCAATATGAACAGAAGTGCGAAAAGTGGTTTTTCAACACCAACAAAAGTGCAAAAAGTGGTTTTTCAACACTATCACAAGTGCAAAAAGTGTTTTTTCCACACTAATACAAGTGCAAAAGTGGTTTCCTGCACCAACACAAGTGCGAAAAGTGGTTTCCTGCACAACACAAGTGCGAAAAGTGATTTTTCAACACTAACACAAGTGCAAAAAGTGGTTTTTCCACACTAATACAAGTGCAAAAGTGGTTTGCTGCACCAACACAGGTGCGAAAAGTGATTTTTCAACACTAACACAAGTGCGAAAAGTGGTTTTTCAACACTATCACAAGTGCAAAAAGTGTTTTGTCCACACTAATACAAGTGCAAAAGTGGTTTCCTGCACCAACGCAAGTGCGAAAAGTGGTTTTTCAACACTAACACAAGTGCGAAAACTGTTTTTTCAACACTAACACAAGTGCGAAAAGTGGTTTTTCAACACTATCACAAGTGCAAAAAGTGTTTTTTCCACACTAATACAAGTGCAAAAGTGGTTTCCTGCACCAACACAAGTGCGAAAAGTGGTTTTTCAACACTAACACAAGTGCGAAAAGTGGTTTTCCAACACTAACACAAGTGCGAAAAGTGGTTTCCTGCACCAACACAAGTGCGAAAAGTGGTTTCCTGCACCAACACAAGTGCGAACAGTGGTTTTTCAACACTAACACAAGTGCGAAAAGTGGTTTTTCAACACTAACACAAGTGTGAAAAGTGATTTTTCAACACTATCACAAGTGCAAAAAGTGTTTTTTCCACACTAATACAAGTGCAAAAGTGGTTTCCTGCACCAACACAAGTGCGAAAAGTGGTTTTTCAACACTAACACAAGTGTGAAAAGTGGTTTTTCAACACTAACACAAGTGCGAAAAGTGGTTTTTCCACACTAATACAAGTGCAAAAGTGGTTTCCTGCACCAACACAAGTGCGAAAAGTGATTTTTCAACACTAACACCAGTGCGAAAAGTGGTTTTTCAACACTATCACAAGTGCAAAAAGTGTTTTTTCAACACTAACACAAGTGCGAAAAGTGGTTTTTCAACACTATCACAAGTGCAAAAAGTGTTTTTTCCACACTAATACAAGTGCAAAAGTGGTTTCCTGCACCAACACAAGTGCGAAAAGTGGTTTTTCAACACAAACACAAGTGCGAAAAGTGGTTTTTCAACACTAACACAAGTGCGAAAAGTGGTTTTTCCACACTAATACAAGTGCAAAAGTGGTTTCCTGCACCAACACAAGTGCGAAAAGTGATTTTTCAACACTAACACCAGTGCGAAAAGTGGTTTTTCAACACTATCACAAGTGCAAAAAGTGTTTTTTCAACACTAACACAAGTGCGAAAAGTGGTTTTTCAACACTATCACAAGTGCAAAAAGTGTTTTTTCCACACTAATAAAAGTGCAAAAGTGGTTTCCTGCACCAACACAAGTGTGAAAAGTGGTTTTTCAACACTAACACAAGTGCGAAAAGTGGTTTTTCAACACTAACACAAGTGCCAAAAGTGTTTTTTCCACACTAATACAAGTGCAGAAGTGGTTTCCTGCACCAACACAAGTGCGAAAAGTGGTTTTTCAACACTAACACAAGTGCGAAAAGTGGTTTTTCAACACCATCACAAGTGCAAAAATTGTTTTTTCCACACTAATACAAGTGCAAAAGTGGTTTCCTGCACCAACACAAGTGCGAAAAGTGTTTTTTCAACACTAACACAAGTGCAAAAAGTGGTTTTTCAACACTAACACAAGTGAGAAAAGTGTTTTTTCCACAGTAATACAAGTGCAAAAGTGGTTTCCTGCACAACACAAGTGCGAAAAGTGATTTTTCAACACTAACACAAGTGCGAAAAGTGGTTTTTCAACACTATCACAAGTGCAAAAAGTGTTTTTTCCACACTAATACAAGTGCAAAAGTGGTTTCCTGCACCAACACAAGTGTGAAAAGTGGTTTTTCAACACTAACACAAATGCAAAAAGTGTTTTTTCCACACTAATACAAGTGCAAAAGTGGTTTCCTGCACCAACAAAAGTGCGAAAAGTGGTTTTTCAACACTAACACAAGTGCAAAAAGTGGTTTTTCAACACTATCACAAGTGCAAAAAGTGTTTTTTCCACACTAATACAAGTGCAAAAGTAGTTTCCTGCATAAACACAAGGGCGAAAAGTGGTTTTTCAACATTAACACAAGTGCGAAAAGTAGTTTTTCAACACTAACACAAGTGCAAAAAGTGGTTTTCCACACTAATACAAGTGCAAAAGTGGTTTCCTGCACCAACACAAGTGCAAAAAGTGGTTTTTCAACACTAACACAGGTGCGAAAAATGGTTTTTCAGCACTATCACAAGTGCAAAAAGTGTTTTTTCCACACTAACACAAGTGCGAAAAGTGGTTTTTCAACACTAACAGAAGTGCGAAAAGTGGTTTTTCAACACTAACACAAGTGCGAAAAGTGGTTTTTCAACACTAACACAAGTGCGAAAAGTGGTTTTTCAACACTAATACAAGTGCAAAAGTGGTTTCCTGCACCAACACAAGTGCGAAAAGTGGTTTCCTGCACAACACAAGTGCGAAAAGTGGTTTTTCAACACTATCACAAGTGCAAAAAGTGTTTTTTCCACACTAATACAAGTGCAAAAGTGGTTTCCTGCACCAACACAAGTGTGAAAAGTGGTTTTTCAACACTAACACAAGTGCAAAAAGTGGTTTTTCAACACTAACACAAGTGCGAAAAGTGGTTTTTCAACACTAACACAAGTGCGAAAAGTGGTTTTCCACACTAATACAAGTGCAAAAGTGGTTTCCTGCACCAACACAAGTGCGAAAAGTGGTTTTTCAACACTAACACAAGTGCGAAAAGTGGTTTTTCAGCACTATCACAAGTGCAAAAAGTGTTTTTTGCACACTAATACAAGTGCAAAAGTGGTTTACTGCACCAACACAAGTGTGAAAAGTGGTTTTTCAACACTAACAGAAGTGCGAAAAGTGGTTTTTCAACACTAACACAAGTGCGAAAAGTGGTTTTTCAACACTAACACAAGTGCGAAAAGTGATTTTTCAACACTAACACAAGTGCAAAAAGTGGTTTTTCCACACTAATACAAGTGCAAAAGTGGTTTGCTGCACCAACACAGGTGCGAAAAGTGATTTTTCAACACTAACACAAGTGCGAAAAGTGGTTTTTCAACACTATCACAAGTGCAAAAAGTGTTTTTTCCACACTAATACAAGTGCAAAAGTGGTTTCCTGCACCAACACAAGTGCGAAAAGTGGTTTTTCAACACTAACACAAGTGCGAAAAGTGGTTTTTCAACACTAACACAAGTGCGAAAAGTGGTTTTTCAACACTATCACAAGTGCAAAAAGTGTTTTTTCCACACTAATACAAGTGCAAAAGTGGTTTCCTGCACCAACACAAGTGCGAAAAGTGGTTTTTCAACACTAACACAGGTGCGAAAAGTGGTTTTTCAACACTAACACAAGTGCGAAAAGTGGTTTTTCCACACTAATACAAGTGCAAAAGTGGTTTCCTGCACCAACAAAAGTGCGAAAAGTGATTTTTCAACACTAACACCAGTGCGAAAAGTGGTTTTTCAACACTATCACAAGTGCAAAAAGTGTTTTTTCCACACTAATACAAGTGCAAAAGTGGTTTCCTGCACCAACACAAGTGCGAAAAGTGGTTTTTCAACACTAACACAAGTGCGAAAAGTGGTTTTTCCACACTAATACAAGTGCAGAAGTGGTTTCCTGTACCAACACAAGTGCGAAAAGTGGTTTTTCAACACTAACACAAGTGCGAAAAGTGGTTTTTCAACACTATCACAAGTGCAAAAAGTGTTTTTTCCACACTAATACAAGTGCAAAATTGGTTTCCTGCACCAACACAAGTGCGAAAAGTGGTTTTTCAACACTAACACAAGTGCGAAAAGTGGTTTTTCAACACTAACACAAGTGAGAAAAGTGTTTTTTCCACACTAATACAAGTGCAAAAGTGGTTTCCTGCACCAACACAAGTGCGAAAAGTGGTTTTTAAACACTAACACAAGTGCGAAAAGTGGTTTTTCAACACTAACACAAGTGAGAAAAGTGTTTTTTCCACACTAATACAAGTGCAAAAGTGGTTTCCTGCACCAACACAAGTGTGAAAAGTGGTTTTTCAACATGAACACAAGTGCGAAAAGTGGTTTTTCAACACCAACAAAAGTGCAAAAAGTGGTTTTTCAACACTATCACAAGTGCAAAAAGTGTTTTTTCCACACTAATACAAGTGCAAAAGTGGTTTCCTGCACCAACACAAGTGCGAAAAGTGGTTTCCTGCACAACACAAGTGCGAAAAGTGGTTTTTCAACACTATCACAAGTGCAAAAAGAGTTTTTTCCACACTAATACAAGTGCAAAAGTGGTTTCCTGCACCAACACAAGTGTGAAAAGTGGTTTTTCAACACTAACACGAGTGCAAAAAGTGGTTTTTCAACACTAACACAAGTGCAAAAAGTGGTTTTTCAACACTATCACAAGTGCAAAAAGTGTTTTTTCCACACTAATACAAGTGCAAAAGTGGATTCCTGCACCAACACAAGTGCGAAAAGTGGTTTTTCAACACTAACACAAGTGCGAAAAGTGGTTTTTCAACACTAACACAAGTGCGAAAAGTGGTTTTCCACACTAATACAAGTGCAAAAGTGGTTTCCTGCACCAACACAAGTGCGAAAAGTGGTTTTTCAACACTAACACAAGTGCGAAAAGTGGTTTTTCAGCACTATCACAAGTGCAAAAAGTGTTTTTTCCACACTAATACAAGTGCAAAAGTGGTTTACTACACCAACACAAGTGTGAAAAGTGGTTTTTCAACACTAACACAAGTGCGAAAAGTGGTTTTTCAACACTAACACAAGTGCGAAAAGTGGTTTTTCAACACTAACACAAGTGCGAAAAGTGATTTTTCAACACTAACACAAGTGCAAAAAGTGGTTTTTCCACACTAATACAAGTGCAAAAGTGGTTTGCTGCACCAACACAGGTGCGAAAAGTGGTTTTTCAACACTAACACAAGTGCGAAAAGTGTTTTTTAAACACTATCACAAGTGCAAAAAGTGGTTTTTCCACACTAATACAAGTGCAAAAAGTGTTTTTTCCACACTAATACAAGTGCAAAAGTGGTTTCCTGCACCAACATAAGTGCGAAAAGTGGTTTTTCAACACTAACACAAGTGCGAAAAGTGGTTTTTCAACACTAACACAAGTGCGAAAAGTGGTTTTTCGACACCAACACAAGTGCGAAAAGTGTTTTTTCCACACTAATACAAGTGCAAAAGTGGTTTCCTGCACCAACACAAGTGCGAAAAGTGGTTTTTCAACACTAACACAAGTGCAAAAAGTGGTTTTTCAACACTAACACAGGTGCAAAAAGTGGTTTTTCCACACTAGTACAAGTGTAAAAGTGGTTTCCTGCACCAACACAACTGCGAAAATTGGTTTTTCAACACTAACACAAGTGCGAAAAGTGGTTTTTCAACACTATCACAAGTGCAAAAAGTGTTTTTTCCACACTAATACAAGTACAAAAGTGGTTTCCTGCACCAACACAAGTGCGAAAAGTGGTTTTTCAACACAAACACAAGTGCGAAAAGTGGTTTTTCAACACTAACACAAGTGCGAAAAGTGTTTTTTCCACACTAATACAAGTGCAAAAGTGGTTTCCTGCACCAACACAAGTGCGAAAAGAGGTTTTTCAACACAAACACAAGTGCGAAAAGTGGTTTTTCAACACTATCACAAGTGCAAAAAGTGTTTTTTCCACACTAATACAAGTGCAAAAGTGGTTTCCTGCACCAACGCAAGTGCGAAAAGTGGTTTTTCAACACTAACACAAGTGCGAAAAGTGTTTTTTCAACACTAACACAAGTGCGAAAAGTGGTTTTTCAACACTATCACAAGTGCAAAAAGTGTTTTTTCCACACTAATACAAGTGCAAAAGTCGTTTCCTGCACCAACACAAGTGCGAAAAGTGGTTTTTCAACACTAACACAAGTGCGAAAAGTGGTTTTCCAACACTAACACAAGTGCGAAAAGTGGTTTCCTGCACCAACACAAGTGCGAAAAGTGGTTTCCTGCACCAACACAAGTGCGAACAGTGGTTTTTCAACACTAACACAAGTGCGAAAAGTGGTTTTTCAGCACTATCACAAGTGCAAAAAGTGTTTTTTCCACACTAATACAAGTGCAAAAGTGGTTTCCTGCACCAACACAAGTGCGAAAAGTGGTTTCCTGCACAACACAAGTGCGAAAAGTGGTTTTTCAACACTATCACAAGTGCAAAAAGAGTTTTTTCCACACTAATACAAGTGCAAAAGTGGTTTCCTGCACCAACACAAGTGTGAAAAGTGGTTTTTCAACACTAACACGAGTGCAAAAAGTGGTTTTTCAACACTAACACAAGTGCAAAAAGTGGTTTTTCAACACTATCACAAGTGCAAAAAGTGTTTTTTCCACACTAATACAAGTGCAAAAGTGGATTCCTGCACCAACACAAGTGCGAAAAGTGGTTTTTCAACACTAACACAAGTGCGAAAAGTGGTTTTTCAACACTAACACAAGTGCGAAAAGTGGTTTTCCACACTAATACAAGTGCAAAAGTGGTTTCCTGCACCAACACAAGTGCGAAAAGTGGTTTTTCAACACTAACACAAGTGCGAAAAGTGGTTTTTCAGCACTATCACAAGTGCAAAAAGTGTTTTTTCCACACTAATACAAGTGCAAAAGTGGTTTACTACACCAACACAAGTGTGAAAAGTGGTTTTTCAACACTAACACAAGTGCGAAAAGTGGTTTTTCAACACTAACACAAGTGCGAAAAGTGGTTTTTCAACACTAACACAAGTGCGAAAAGTGATTTTTCAACACTAACACAAGTGCAAAAAGTGGTTTTTCCACACTAATACAAGTGCAAAAGTGGTTTGCTGCACCAACACAGGTGCGAAAAGTGGTTTTTCAACACTAACACAAGTGCGAAAAGTGTTTTTTAAACACTATCACAAGTGCAAAAAGTGGTTTTTCCACACTAATACAAGTGCAAAAAGTGTTTTTTCCACACTAATACAAGTGCAAAAGTGGTTTCCTGCACCAACATAAGTGCGAAAAGTGGTTTTTCAACACTAACACAAGTGCGAAAAGTGGTTTTTCAACACTAACACAAGTGCGAAAAGTGGTTTTTCGACACCAACACAAGTGCGAAAAGTGTTTTTTCCACACTAATACAAGTGCAAAAGTGGTTTCCTGCACCAACACAAGTGCGAAAAGTGGTTTTTCAACACTAACACAAGTGCAAAAAGTGGTTTTTCAACACTAACACAGGTGCAAAAAGTGGTTTTTCCACACTAGTACAAGTGTAAAAGTGGTTTCCTGCACCAACACAACTGCGAAAATTGGTTTTTCAACACTAACACAAGTGCGAAAAGTGGTTTTTCAACACTATCACAAGTGCAAAAAGTGTTTTTTCCACACTAATACAAGTACAAAAGTGGTTTCCTGCACCAACACAAGTGCGAAAAGTGGTTTTTCAACACAAACACAAGTGCGAAAAGTGGTTTTTCAACACTAACACAAGTGCGAAAAGTGTTTTTTCCACACTAATACAAGTGCAAAAGTGGTTTCCTGCACCAACACAAGTGCGAAAAGAGGTTTTTCAACACAAACACAAGTGCGAAAAGTGGTTTTTCAACACTATCACAAGTGCAAAAAGTGTTTTTTCCACACTAATACAAGTGCAAAAGTGGTTTCCTGCACCAACGCAAGTGCGAAAAGTGGTTTTTCAACACTAACACAAGTGCGAAAAGTGTTTTTTCAACACTAACACAAGTGCGAAAAGTGGTTTTTCAACACTATCACAAGTGCAAAAAGTGTTTTTTCCACACTAATACAAGTGCAAAAGTCGTTTCCTGCACCAACACAAGTGCGAAAAGTGGTTTTTCAACACTAACACAAGTGCGAAAAGTGGTTTTCCAACACTAACACAAGTGCGAAAAGTGGTTTCCTGCACCAACACAAGTGCGAAAAGTGGTTTCCTGCACCAACACAAGTGCGAACAGTGGTTTTTCAACACTAACACAAGTGCGAAAAGTGGTTTTTCAGCACTATCACAAGTGCAAAAAGTGTTTTTTGCACACTAATACAAGTGCAAAAGTGGTTTAATGCACCAACACAAGTGTGAAAAGTGGTTTTTCAACACTAACAGAAGTGCGAAAAGTGGTTTTTCAACACTAACACAAGTGCGAAAAGTGGTTTTTCAACACTAACACAGGTGCGAAAAGTGATTTTTCAACACTAACACAAGTGCAAAAAGTGGTTTTTCCACACTAATACAAGTGCAAAAGTGGTTTGCTGCACCAACACAGGTGCGAAAAGTGATTTTTCAACACTAACACAAGTGCGAAAAGTGGTTTTTCAACACTATCACAAGTGCAAAAAGTGTTTTTTCCACACTAATACAAGTGCAAAAGTGGTTTCCTGCACCAACACAAGTGCGAAAAGTGGTTTTTCAACACTAACACAAGTGCGAAAAGTGGTTTTTCAACACTAACACAAGTGCGAAAAGTGGTTTTTCAACACTATCACAAGTGCAAAAAGTGTTTTTTCCACACTAATACAAGTGCAAAAGTGGTTTCCTGCACCAACACAAGTGCGAAAAGTGGTTTTTCAACACTAACACAGGTGCGAAAAGTGGTTTTTCAACACTAACACAAGTGCGAAAAGTGGTTTTTCCACACTAATACAAGTGCAAAAGTGGTTTCCTGCACCAACAAAAGTGCGAAAAGTGATTTTTCAACACTAACACCAGTGCGAAAAGTGGTTTTTCAACACTATCACAAGTGCAAAAAGTGTTTTTTCCACACTAATACAAGTGCAAAAGTGGTTTCCTGCACCAACACAAGTGCGAAAAGTGGTTTTTCAACACTAACACAAGTGCGAAAAGTGGATTTTCCACACTAATACAAGTGCAGAAGTGGTTTCCTGTACCAACACAAGTGCGAAAAGTGGTTTTTCAACACTAACACAAGTGCGAAAAGTGGTTTTTCAACACTATCACAAGTGCAAAAAGTGTTTTTTCCACACTAATACAAGTGCAAAAGTGGTTTCCTGCACCAACACAAGTGCGAAAAGTGGTTTTTCAACACTAACACAAGTGCGAAAAGTGGTTTTTCAACACTAACACAAGTGAGAAAAGTGTTTTTTCCACACTAATACAAGTGCAAAAGTGGTTTCCTGCACCAACACAAGTGCGAAAAGTGGTTTTTAAACACTAACACAAGTGCGAAAAGTGGTTTTTCAACACTAACACAAGTGAGAAAAGTGTTTTTTCCACACTAATACAAGTGCAAAAGTGGTTTCCTGCACCAACACAAGTGTGAAAAGTGGTTTTTCAACATGAACACAAGTGCGAAAAGTGGTTTTTCAACACCAACAAAAGTGCAAAAAGTGGTTTTTCAACACTATCACAAGTGCAAAAAGTGTTTTTTCCACACTAATACAAGTGCAAAAGTGGTTTCCTGCACCAACACAAGTGCGAAAAGTGGTTTCCTGCACAACACAAGTGCGAAAAGTGATTTTTCAACACTAACACAAGTGCAAAAAGTGGTTTTTCCACACTAATACAAGTGCAAAAGTGGTTTGCTGCACCAACACAGGTGCGAAAAGTGATTTTTCAACACTAACACAAGTGCGAAAAGTGGTTTTTCAACACTATCACAAGTGCAAAAAGTGTTTTTTCCACACTAATACAAGTGCAAAAGTGGTTTCCTGCACCAACGCAAGTGCGAAAAGTGGTTTTTCAACACTAACACAAGTGCGAAAACTGTTTTTTCAACACTAACACAAGTGCGAAAAGTGGTTTTTCAACACTATCACAAGTGCAAAAAGTGTTTTTTCCACACTAATACAAGTGCAAAAGTGGTTTCCTGCACCAACACAAGTGCGAAAAGTGGTTTTTCAACACTAACACAAGTGCGAAAAGTGGTTTTCCAACACTAACACAAGTGCGAAAAGTGGTTTCCTGCACCAACACAAGTGCGAAAAGTGGTTTCCTGCACCAACACAAGTGCGAACAGTGGTTTTTCAACACTAACACAAGTGCGAAAAGTGGTTTTTCAACACTAACACAAGTGTGAAAAGTGATTTTTCAACACTATCACAAGTGCAAAAAGTGTTTTTTCCACACTAATACAAGTGCAAAAGTGGTTTCCTGCACCAACACAAGTGCGACAAGTGGTTTTTCAACACTAACACAAGTGTGAAAAGTGGTTTTTCAACACTAACACAAGTGCGAAAAGTGGTTTTTCCACACTAATACAAGTGCAAAAGTGGTTTCCTGCACCAACACAAGTGCGAAAAGTGATTTTTCAACACTAACACCAGTGCGAAAAGTGGTTTTTCAACACTATCACAAGTGCAAAAAGTGTTTTTTCAACACTAACACAAGTGCGAAAAGTGGTTTTTCAACACTATCACAAGTGCAAAAAGTGTTTTTTCCACACTAATACAAGTGCAAAAGTGGTTTCCTGCACCAACACAAGTGCGAAAAGTGGTTTTTCAACACAAACACAAGTGCGAAAAGTGGTTTTTCAACACTAACACAAGTGCGAAAAGTGGTTTTTCCACACTAATACAAGTGCAAAAGTGGTTTCCTGCACCAACACAAGTGCGAAAAGTGATTTTTCAACACTAACACCAGTGCGAAAAGTGGTTTTTCAACACTATCACAAGTGCAAAAAGTGTTTTTTCAACACTAACACAAGTGCGAAAAGTGGTTTTTCAACACTATCACAAGTGCAAAAAGTGTTTTTTCCACACTAATAAAAGTGCAAAAGTGGTTTCCTGCACCAACACAAGTGTGAAAAGTGGTTTTTCAACACTAACACAAGTGCGAAAAGTGGTTTTTCAACACTAACACAAGTGCCAAAAGTGTTTTTTCCACACTAATACAAGTGCAGAAGTGTTTTCCTGCACCAACACAAGTGCGAAAAGTGGTTTTTCAACACTAACACAAGTGCGAAAAGTGGTTTTTCAACACTATCACAAGTGCAAAAATTGTTTTTTCCACACTAATACAAGTGCAAAAGTGGTTTCCTGCACCAACACAAGTGCGAAAAGTGTTTTTTCAACACTAACACAAGTGCAAAAAGTGGTTTTTCAACACTAACACAAGTGAGAAAAGTGTTTTTTCCACAGTAATACAAGTGCAAAAGTGGTTTCCTGCACAACACAAGTGCGAAAAGTGATTTTTCAACACTAACACAAGTGCGAAAAGTGGTTTTTCAACACTATCACAAGTGCAAAAAGTGTTTTTTCCACACTAATACAAGTGCAAAAGTGGTTTCCTGCACCAACACAAGTGTGAAAAGTGGTTTTTCAACACTAACACAAATGCAAAAAGTGTTTTTTCCACACTAATACAAGTGCAAAAGTGGTTTCCTGCACCAACAAAAGTGCGAAAAGTGGTTTTTCAACACTAACACAAGTGCAAAAAGTGGTTTTTCAACACTATCACAAGTGCAAAAAGTGTTTTTTCCACACTAATACAAGTGCAAAAGTAGTTTCCTGCATAAACACAAGGGCGAAAAGTGGTTTTTCAACATTAACACAAGTGCGAAAAGTAGTTTTTCAACACTAACACAAGTGCAAAAAGTGGTTTTCCACACTAATACAAGTGCAAAAGTGGTTTCCTGCACCAACACAAGTGCAAAAAGTGGTTTTTCAACACTAACACAGGTGCGAAAAATGGTTTTTCAGCACTATCACAAGTGCAAAAAGTGTTTTTTCCACACTAACACAAGTGCGAAAAGTGGTTTTTCAACACTAACAGAAGTGCGAAAAGTGGTTTTTCAACACTAACACAAGTGCGAAAAGTGGTTTTTCAACACTAACACAAGTGCGAAAAGTGGTTTTTCAACACTAATACAAGTGCAAAAGTGGTTTCCTGCACCAACACAAGTGCGAAAAGTGGTTTCCTGCACAACACAAGTGCGAAAAGTGGTTTTTCAACACTATCACAAGTGCAAAAAGTGTTTTTTCCACACTAATACAAGTGCAAAAGTGGTTTCCTGCACCAACACAAGTGTGAAAAGTGGTTTTTCAACACTAACACAAGTGCAAAAAGTGGTTTTTCAACACTAACACAAGTGCGAAAAGTGGTTTTTCAACACTAACACAAGTGCGAAAAGTGGTTTTCCACACTAATACAAGTGCAAAAGTGGTTTCCTGCACCAACACAAGTGCGAAAAGTGGTTTTTCAACACTAACACAAGTGCGAAAAGTGGTTTTTCAGCACTATCACAAGTGCAAAAAGTGTTTTTTGCACACTAATACAAGTGCAAAAGTGGTTTACTGCACCAACACAAGTGTGAAAAGTGGTTTTTCAACACTAACAGAAGTGCGAAAAGTGGTTTTTCAACACTAACACAAGTGCGAAAAGTGGTTTTTCAACACTAACACAAGTGCGAAAAGTGATTTTTCAACACTAACACAAGTGCAAAAAGTGGTTTTTCCACACTAATACAAGTGCAAAAGTGGTTTGCTGCACCAACACAGGTGCGAAAAGTGATTTTTCAACACTAACACAAGTGCGAAAAGTGGTTTTTCAACACTATCACAAGTGCGAAAAGTGGTTTTTCAACACTATCACAAGTGCAAAAAGTGTTTTTTCCACACTAATACAAGTGCAAAAGTGGTTTCCTGCACCAACACAAGTGTGAAAAGTGGTTTTTCAACACTAACACAAATGCAAAAAGTGTTTTTTCCACACTAATACAAGTGCAAAAGTGGTTTCCTGCACCAACAAAAGTGCGAAAAGTGGTTTTTCAACACTAACACAAGTGCAAAAAGTGGTTTTTCAACACTATCACAAGTGCAAAAAGTGTTTTTTCCACACTAATACAAGTGCAAAAGTAGTTTCCTGCATAAACACAAGGGCGAAAAGTGGTTTTTCAACATTAACACAAGTGTGCGAAAAGTAGTTTTTCAACACTAACACAAGTGCAAAAAGTGGTTTTCCACACTAATACAAGTGCAAAAGTGGTTTCCTGCACCAACACAAGTGCAAAAAGTGGTTTTTCAACACTAACACAGGTGCGAAAAATGGTTTTTCAGCACTATCACAAGTGCAAAAAGTGTTTTTTCCACACTAACACAAGTGCGAAAAGTGGTTTTTCAACACTAACAGAAGTGCGAAAAGTGGTTTTTCAACACTAACACAAGTGCGAAAAGTGGTTTTTCAACACTAACACAAGTGCGAAAAGTGGTTTTTCAACACTAATACAAGTGCAAAAGTGGTTTCCTGCACCAACACAAGTGCGAAAAGTGGTTTCCTGCACAACACAAGTGCGAAAAGTGGTTTTTCAACAATATCACAAGTGCAAAAAGTGTTTTTTCCACACTAATACAAGTGCAAAAGTGGTTTCCTGCACCAACACAAGTGTGAAAAGTGGTTTTTCAACACTAACACAAGTGCAAAAAGTGGTTTTTCAACACTAACACAAGTGCGAAAAGTGTTTTTCAACACTAACACAAGTGCGAAAAGTGGTTTTCCACACTAATACAAGTGCAAAAGTGGTTTCCTGCACCAACACAAGTGCGAAAAAGTGGTTTTTTCAACACTAACACAAGTGCGAAAAGTGGTTTTTCAGCACTATCACAAGTGCAAAAAGTGTTTTTTGCACACTAATACAAGTGCAAAAGTGGTTTACTGCACCAACACAAGTGTGGAAAAGTGGTTTTTCAACACTAACAGAAGTGCGAAAAGTGGTTTTTCAACACTAACACAAGTGCGAAAAGTGGTTTTTTCAACACTAACACAAGTGCGAAAAGTGATTTTTCAACACTAACACAAGTGCAAAAAGTGGTTTTTCCACACTAATACAAGTGCAAAAGTGGTTTGCTGCACCAACACAGGTGCGAAAAGTGATTTTTCAACACTAACACAAGTGCGAAAAGTGGTTTTTCAACACTATCACAAGTGCAAAAAGTGTTTTTTCCACACTAATACAAGTGCAAAAGTGGTTTCCTGCACCAACACAAGTGCGAAAAGTGGTTTTTCAACACTAACACAAGTGCGAAAAGTGGTTTTTCAACACTAACACAAGTGCGAAAAGTGGTTTTTCAACACTATCACAAGTGCAAAAAGTGGTTTTTTCCACACTAATACAAGTGCAAAAGTGGTTTCCTGCACCAACACAAGTGCGAAAAGTGGTTTTTCAACACTAACACAGGTGCGAAAAGTGGTTTTTCACACTAACACAAGTGCGAAAAGTGGTTTTTCCACACTAATACAAGTGCAAAAGTGGTTTCCTGCACCAACAAAAGTGCGAAAAGTGATTTTTCAACACTAACACCAGTGCGAAAAGTGGTTTTTCAACACTATCACAAGTGCAAAAAGTGTTTTTTCCACACTAATACAAGTGCAAAAGTGGTTTCCTGCACCAACACAAGTGCGAAAAGTGGTTTTTCAACACTAACACAAGTGCGAAAAGTGGTTTTTTCCACACTAATACAAGTGGCAGAAGTGGTTTCCTGTACCAACACAAGTGCGAAAAGTGGTTTTTCAACACTAACACAAGTGCGAAAAGTGGTTTTTCAACACTATTACAAGTGCAAAAAGTGTTTTTTCCACACTAATACAAGTGCATAAAGTGGTTTCCTGCACCAACACAAGTGCGAAAAGTGGTTTTTCAACACTAACACAAGTGCGAAAAGTGGTTTTTCAACACTAACACAAGTGAGAAAAGTGTTTTTTCCACACTAATACAAGTGCAAAAGTGGTTTCCTGCACCAACACCAAGTGCGAAAAGTGGTTTTTTAAACACTAACACAAGTGCGAAAAGTGGTTTTTCAACACTAACACAAGTGAGAAAAGTGTTTTTTCCACACTAATACAAGTGCAAAAGTGGTTTCCTGCACCAACACAAGTGTGAAAAGGTGGTTTTTTCAACATGAACACAAGTGCGAAAAGTGGTTTTTCAACACCAACAAAAGTGCAAAAAGTGGTTTTTCAACACTATCACAAGTGCAAAAAGTGTTTTTTCCACACTAATACAAGTGCAAAAGTGGTTTCCTGCACCAACACAAGTGCGAAAAGTGGTTTCCTGCACAACACAAGTGCGAAAAAGTGGTTTTTCAACACTATCACAAGTGCAAAAAAGAGTTTTTTCCACACTAATACAAGTGCAAAAGTGGTTTCCTGCACCAACACAAGTGGTGAAAAGTGGTTTTTCAACACTAACACAAGTGCGAAAAAGTGGTTTTTCAACACTATCACAAGTGCAAAAAGTGTTTTTTCCACACTAATACAAGTGCAAAAGTGGATTCCTGCACCAACACAAGTGCGAAAAGTGGTTTTTCAACACTAACACAAGTGCGAAAAGTGGTTTTTCACACTAACACAAGTGCGAAAAAGTGGTTTTCCACACTAATACAAGTGCAAAAGTGGTTTCCTGCACCAACACAAGTGCGAAAAGTGGTTTTCACACTAACACAAGTGCGAAAAGTGGTTTTTCAGCACTATCACAAGTGCAAAAAGTGTTTTTTCCACACTAATACAAGTGCAAAAGTGGTTTACTACACCAACACAAGTGTGAAAAGTGGTTTTTCAACACTAACACAAGTGCGAAAAGTGGTTTTTCAACACTAACACAAGTGCGAAAAGTGGTTTTTCAACACTAACACAAGTGCGAAAAGTGATTTTTCAACACTAACACAAGTGCAAAAAGTGGTTTTTCCACACTAATACAAGTGCAAAAGTGGTTTGCTGCACCAACACAGGTGCGAAAAGTGGTTTTTCAACACTAACACAAGTGCGAAAAGTGTTTTTTAAACACTATCACAAGTGCAAAAAGTGGTTTTTCCACACTAATACAAGTGCAAAAAGTGTTTTTTCCACACTAATACAAGTGCAAAAGTGGTTTCCTGCACCAACATAAGTGCGAAAAGTGGTTTTTCAACACTAACACAAGTGCGAAAAGTGGTTTTTCAACACTAACACAAGTGCGAAAAGTGGTTTTTCGACACCAACACAAGTGCGAAAAGTGTTTTTTCCACACTAATACAAGTGCAAAAGTGGTTTCCTGCACCAACACAAGTGCGAAAAGTGGTTTTTCAACACTAACACAAGTGCAAAAAGTGGTTTTTCAACACTAACACAGGTGCCAAAAGGGGTTTTTCCACACTAGTACAAGTGTAAAAGTGGTTTCCTGCACCAACACAACTGCGAAAATTGGTTTTTCAACACTAACACAAGTGCGAAAAGTGGTTTCAAGTGCAAAAAGTGTTTTTTCCACACTAATACAAGTACAAAAGTGGTTTCCTGCACCAACACAAGTGCGAAAAGTGGTTTTTCAACACAAACACAAGTGCGAAAAGTGGTTTTTCAACACTAACACAAGTGCGAAAAGTGTTTTTTCCACACTAATACAAGTGCAAAAGTGGTTTCCTGCACCAACACAAGTGCGAAAAGAGGTTTTTCAACACAAACACAAGTGCGAAAAGTGGTTTTTCAACACTATCACAAGTGCAAAAAGTGTTTTTTCCACACTAATACAAGTGCAAAAGTGGTTTCCTGCACCAACGCAAGTGCGAAAAGTGGTTTTTCAACACTAACACAAGTGCGAAAAGTGTTTTTTCAACACTAACACAAGTGCGAAAAGTGGTTTTTCAACACTATCACAAGTGCAAAAAGTGTTTTTTCCACACTAATACAAGTGCAAAAGTCGTTTCCTGCACCAACACAAGTGCGAAAAGTGGTTTTTCAACACTAACACAAGTGCGAAAAGTGGTTTTCCAACACTAACACAAGTGCGAAAAGTGGTTTCCTGCACCAACACAAGTGCGAAAAGTGGTTTCCTGCACCAACACAAGTGCGAACAGTGGTTTTTCAACACTAACACAAGTGCGAAAAGTGGTTTTTCAACACTAACACAAGTGTGAAAAGTGGTTTTTCAACACTATCACAAGTGCAAAAAGTGTTTTTTCCACACTAATACAAGTGCAAAAGTGGTTTCCTGCACCAACACAAGTGCGACAAGTGGTTTTTCAACACTAACACAAGTGCGAAAAGTGGTTTTTCAACACTAACACAAGTGCGAAAAGTGGTTTTTCCACACTAATACAAGTGCAAAAGTGGTTTCCTGCACCAACACAAGTGCGAAAAGTGATTTTTCAACACTAACACCAGTGCGAAAAGTGGTTTTTCAACACTATCACAAGTGCAAAAAGTGTTTTTTCCACACTAATACAAGTGCAAAAGTGGTTTCCTGCACCAACACAAGTGCGAAAAGTGATTTTTCAACACTAACACCAGTGCGAAAAGTGGTTTTTCAACACTATCACAAGTGCAAAAAGTGTTTTTTCAACACTAACACAAGTGCGAAAAGTGGTTTTTCAACACTATCACAAGTGCAAAAAGTGTTTTTTCCACACTAATACAAGTGCAAAAGTGGTTTCCTGCACCAACACAGGTGCGAAAAGTGGTTTTTCAACACAAACACAAGTGCGAAAAGTGGTTTTTCAACACTAACACAAGTGCGAAAAGTGGTTTTTCCACACTAATACAAGTGCAAAAGTGGTTTCCTGCACCAACACAAGTGCGAAAAGTGATTTTTCAACACTAACACCAGTGCGAAAAGTGGTTTTTCAACACTATCACAAGTGCAAAAAGTGTTTTTTCAACACTAACACAAGTGCGAAAAGTGGTTTTTCAACACTATCACAAGTGCAAAAAGTGTTTTTTCCACACTAATAAAAGTGCAAAAGTGGTTTCCTGCACCAACACAAGTGTGAAAAGTGGTTTTTCAACACTAACACAAGTGCGAAAAGTGGTTTTTCAACACTAACACAAGTGCCAAAAGTGTTTTTTCCACACTAATACAAGTGCAGAAGTGGTTTCCTGCACCAACACAAGTGCGAAAAGTGGTTTTTCAACACTAACACAAGTGCGAAAAGTGGTTTTTCAACACTATCACAAGTGCAAAAAGTGTTTTTTCCACACTAATACAAGTGCAAAAGTGGTTTCCTGCACCAACACAAGTGCGAAAAGTGTTTTTTCAACACTAACACAAGTGCAAAAAGTGGTTTTTCAACACTAACACAAGTGAGAAAAGTGTTTTTTCCACAGTAATACAAGTGCAAAAGTGGTTTCCTGCACAACACAAGTGCGAAAAGTGATTTTTCAACACTAACACAAGTGCGAAAAGTGGTTTTTCAACACTATCACAAGTGCAAAAAGTGTTTTTTCCACACTAATACAAGTGCAAAAGTGGTTTCCTGCACCAACACAAGTGTGAAAAGTGGTTTTTCAACACTAACACAAATGCAAAAAGTGTTTTTTCCACACTAATACAAGTGCAAAAGTGGTTTCCTGCACCAACACAAGTGCGAAAAGTGGTTTTTCAACACTAACACAAGTGCAAAAAGTGGTTTTTCAACACTATCACAAGTGCAAAAAGTGTTTTTTCCACACTAATACAAGTGCAAAAGTAGTTCCTGCACAAACACAAGGGCGATAAGTGGTTTTTCAACATTAACACAAGTGCGAAAAGTAGTTTTTCAACACTAACGCAAGTGCAAAAAGTGGTTTTCCACACTAATACAAGTGCAAAAGTGGTTTCCTGCACCAACACAAGTGCGAAAAGTGGTTTTTCAACACTAACACAGGTGCGAAAAGTGGTTTTTCAGCACTATCACAAGTGCAAAAAGTGTTTTTTCCACACTAACACAAGTGCGAAAAGTGGTTTTTCAACACTAACAGAAGTGCGAAAAGTGGTTTTTCAACACTAACACAAGTGCGAAAAGTGGTTTTTCAACACTAACACAAGTGCGAAAAGTGGTTTTTCAACACTAATACAAGTGCAAAAGTGGTTTCCTGCACCAACACAAGTGCGAAAAGTGGTTTCCTGCACAACACAAGTGCGAAAAGTGGTTTTTCAACACTATCACAAGTGCAAAAAGTGTTTTTTCCACACTAATACAAGTGCAAAAGTGGTTTCCTGCACCAACACAAGTGTGAAAAGTGGTTTTTCAACACTAACACAAGTGCGAAAAGTGGTTTTTCAACACTAACACAAGTGCGAAAAGTGGTTTTTCAACACTACACAAGTGCGAAAAGTGGTTTTCCACACTAATACAAGTGCAAAAGTGGTTTCCTGCACCAACACAAGTGCGAAAAGTGGTTTTTCAACACTAACACAAGTGCGAAAAGTGGTTTTTCAGCACTATCACAAGTGCAAAAAGTGTTTTTTGCACACTAATACAAGTGCAAAAGTGGTTTACTGCACCAACACAAGTGTGAAAAGTGGTTTTTCAACACTAACAGAAGTGCGAAAAGTGGTTTTTCAACACTAACACAAGTGCGAAAAGTGGTTTTTCAACACTAACACAGGTGCGAAAAGTGATTTTTCAACACTAACACAAGTGCAAAAAGTGGTTTTTCCACACTAATACAAGTGCAAAAGTGGTTTGCTGCACCAACACAGGTGCGAAAAGTGATTTTTCAACACTAACACAAGTGCGAAAAGTGGTTTTTCAACACTATCACAAGTGCAAAAAGTGTTTTTTCCACACTAATACAAGTGCAAAAGTGGTTTCCTGCACCAACACAAGTGCGAAAAGTGGTTTTTCAACACTAACACAAGTGCGAAAAGTGGTTTTTCAACACTAACACAAGTGCGAAAAGTGGTTTTTCAACACTATCACAAGTGCAAAAAGTGTTTTTTCCACACTAATACAAGTGCAAAAGTGGTTTCCTGCACCAACACAAGTGTGAAAAGTGGTTTTCAACACTAACACAGGTGCGAAAAGTGGTTTTTCAACACTAACACAAGTGCGAAAAGTGGTTTTTCCACACTAATACAAGTGCAAAAGTGGTTTCCTGCACCAACAAAAGTGCGAAAAGTGATTTTTCAACACTAACACCAGTGCGAAAAGTGGTTTTTCAACACTATCACAAGTGCAAAAAGTGTTTTTTCCACACTAATACAAGTGCAAAAGTGGTTTCCTGCACCAACACAAGTGCGAAAAGTGGTTTTTCAACACTAACACAAGTGCGAAAAGTGGATTTTCCACACTAATACAAGTGCAGAAGTGGTTTCCTGTACCAACACAAGTGCGAAAAGTGGTTTTTCAACACTAACACAAGTGCGAAAAGTGGTTTTTCAACACTATCACAAGTGCAAAAAGTGTTTTTTCCACACTAATACAAGTGCAAAAGTGGTTTCCTGCACAACACAAGTGCGAAAAGTGGTTTTTCAACACTAACACAAGTGCGAAAAGTGGTTTTTCAACACTAACACAAGTGAGAAAAGTGTTTTTTCCACACTAATACAAGTGCAAAAGTGGTTTCCTGCACCAACACAAGTGCGAAAAGTGGTTTTTAAACACTAACACAAGTGCGAAAAGTGGTTTTTCAACACTAACACAAGTGAGAAAAGTGTTTTTTCCACACTAATACAAGTGCAAAAGTGGTTTCCTGCACCAACACAAGTGTGAAAAGTGGTTTTTCAACATGAACACAAGTGCGAAAAGTGGTTTTTCAACACCAACAAAAGTGCAAAAAGTGGTTTTTCAACACTATCACAAGTGCAAAAAGTGTTTTTTTCCACACTAATACAAGTGCAAAAGTGGTTTCCTGCACCAACACAAGTGCGAAAAGTGGTTTCCTGCACAACACAACAAGTGCGAAAAGTGGTTTTTCAACACTATCACAAGTGCAAAAAGAGTTTTTTCCACACTAATACAAATGCAAAAGTGGTTTCCTGCACCAACACAAGTGTGAAAAGTGGTTTTTCAACACTAACACGAGTGCGAAAAGTGGTTTTTCAACACTAACACAAGTGCAAAAAGTGGTTTTTCAACACTATCACAAGTGCAAAAAGTGTTTTTTCCACACTAATACAAGTGCAAAAGTGGATTCCTGCACCAACACAAGTGCGAAAAGTGGTTTTTCAACACTAA
Source organism: Myxine glutinosa (assembly GCF_964187855.1). Lineage (NCBI taxonomy): Eukaryota > Metazoa > Chordata > Myxini > Myxiniformes > Myxinidae > Myxine > Myxine glutinosa. The sequence goes on along the minus strand of NW_027617201.1, from coordinate 16,952 downwards.
CACAAGTGCGAAAAGTGGTTTTTCAACACTAACACAAGTGCGAAAAGTGGTTTTCCACACTAATACAAGTGCAAAAGTGGTTTCCTGCACCAACACAAGTGCGAAAAGTGGTTTTTCAACACTAACACAAGTGCGAAAAGTGGTTTTTCAGCACTATCACAAGTGCAAAAAGTGTTTTTTCCACACTAATACAAGTGCAAAAGTGGTTTACTACACCAACACAAGTGTGAAAAGTGGTTTTTCAACACTAACACAAGTGCAAAAAGTGGTTTTTCAACACTAACACAAGTGCGAAAAGTGGTTTTTCAACACTAACACAAGTGCGAAAAGTGATTTTTCAACACTAACACAAGTGCAAAAAGTGGTTTTTCCACACTAATACAAGTGCAAAAGTGGTTTGCTGCACCAACACAGGTGCGAAAAGTGGTTTTTCAACACTAACACAAGTGCGAAAAGTGTTTTTTCAACACTATCACAAGTGCAAAAAGTGGTTTTTCCACACTAATACAAGTGCAAAAAGTGTTTTTTCCACACTAATACAAGTGCAAAAGTGGTTTCCTGCACCAACATAAGTGCGAAAAGTGGTTTTTCAACACTAACACAAGTGCGAAAAGTGGTTTTTCAACACTAACACAAGTGCGAAAAGTGGTTTTTCGACACCAACACAAGTGCGAAAAGTGTTTTTTCCACACTAATACAAGTGCAAAAGTGGTTTCCTGCACCAACACAAGTGCGAAAAGTGGTTTTTCAACACTAACACAAGTGCAAAAAGTGGTTTTTCAACACTAACACAAGTGCAAAAAGTGGTTTTTCCACACTAGTACAAGTGTAAAAGTGGTTTCCTGCACCAACACAACTGCGAAAATTGGTTTTTCAACACTAACACAAGTGCGAAAAGTGGTTTTTCAACACTATCACAAGTGCAAAAAGTGTTTTTTCCACACTAATACAAGTACAAAAGTGGTTTCCTGCACCAACACAAGTGCGAAAAGTGGTTTTTCAACACAAACACAAGTGCGAAAAGTGGTTTTTCAACACTAACACAAGTGCGAAAAGTGTTTTTTCCACACTAATACAAGTGCAAAAGTGGTTTCCTGCACCAACACAAGTGCGAAAAGAGGTTTTTCAACACAAACACAAGTGCGAAAAGTGGTTTTTCAACACTATCACAAGTGCAAAAAGTGTTTTTTCCACACTAATACAAGTGCAAAAGTGGTTTCCTGCACCAACGCAAGTGCGAAAAGTGGTTTTTCAACACTAACACAAGTGCGAAAAGTGTTTTTTCAACACTAACACAAGTGCGAAAAGTGGTTTTTCAACACTATTACAAGTGCAAAAAGTGTTTTTTCCACACTAATACAAGTGCAAAAGTGGTTTCCTGCACCAACACAAGTGCGATAAGTGGTTTTTCAACACTAACACAAGTGCGAAAAGTGGTTTTCCAACACTAACACAAGTGCGAAAAGTGGTTTCCTGCACCAACACAAGTGCGAAAAGTGGTTTCCTGCACCAACACAAGTGCGAACAGTGGTTTTTCAACACTAACACAAGTGCGAAAAGTGGTTTTTCAACACTAACACAAGTGTGAAAAGTGGTTTTTCAACACTATCACAAGTGCAAAAAGTGTTTTTTCCACACTAATACAAGTGCAAAAGTGGTTTCCTGCACCAACACAAGTGCGACAAGTGGTTTTTCAACACTAACACAAGTGCGAAAAGTGGTTTTTCAACACTAACACAAGTGCGAAAAGTGGTTTTTCCACACTAATACAAGTGCAAAAGTGGTTTCCTGCACCAACACAAGTGCGAAAAGTGATTTTTCAACACTAACACCAGTGCGAAAAGTGGTTTTTCAACACTATCACAAGTGCAAAAAGTGTTTTTTCCACACTAATACAAGTGCAAAAGTGGTTTCCTGCACCAACACAAGTGCGAAAAGTGATTTTTCAACACTAACACCAGTGCGAAAAGTGGTTTTTCAACACTATCACAAGTGCAAAAAGTGTTTTTTCAACACTAACACAAGTGCGAAAAGTGGTTTTTCAACACTATCACAAGTGCAAAAAGTGTTTTTTCCACACTAATACAAGTGCAAAAGTGGTTTCCTGCACCAACACAAGTGCGAAAAGTGGTTTTTCAACACAAACACAAGTGCGAAAAGTGGTTTTTCAACACTAACACAAGTGCGAAAAGTGGTTTTTCCACACTAATACAAGTGCAAAAGTGGTTTCCTGCACCAACACAAGTGCGAAAAGTGATTTTTCAACACTAACACCAGTGCGAAAAGTGGTTTTTCAACACTATCACAAGTGCAAAAAGTGTTTTTTCAACACTAACACAAGTGCGAAAAGTGGTTTTTCAACACTATCACAAGTGCAAAAAGTGTTTTTTCCACACTAATAAAAGGGCAAAAGTGGTTTCCTGCACCAACACAAGTGTGAAAAGTGGTTTTTCAACACTAACACAAGTGCGAAAAGTGGTTTTTCAACACTAACACAAGTGCCAAAAGTGTTTTTTCCACACTAATACAAGTGCAGAAGTGGTTTCCTGCACCAACACAAGTGCGAAAAGTGGTTTTTCAACACTAACACAAGTGCGAAAAGTGGTTTTTCAACACTATCACAAGTGCAAAAAGTGTTTTTTCCACACTAATACAAGTGCAAAAGTGGTTTCCTGCACCAACACAAGTGCGAAAAGTGTTTTTTCAACACTAACACAAGTGCAAAAAGTGATTTTTCAACACTAACACCAGTGCGAAAAGTGGTTTTTCAACACTATCACAAGTGCAAAAAGTGTTTTTTCAACACTATCACAAGTGCAAAAAGTGTTTTTTCCACACTAATACAAGTGCAAAAGTGGTTTCCTGCACCAACACAAGTGCGAAAAGTGATTTTTCAACACTAACACCAGTGCGAAAAGTGGTTTTTCAACACTATCACAAGTGCAAAAAGTGTTTTTTCAACACTAACACAAGTGCGAAAAGTGGTTTTTCAACACTATCACAAGTGCAAAAAGTGTTTTTTCCACACTAATACAAGTGCAAAAGTGGTTTCCTGCACCAACACAGGTGCGAAAAGTGGTTTTTCAACACAAACACAAGTGCGAAAAGTGGTTTTTCAACACTAACACAAGTGCGAAAAGTGGTTTTTCCACACTAATACAAGTGCAAAAGTGGTTTCCTGCACCAACACAAGTGCGAAAAGTGATTTTTCAACACTAACACCAGTGCGAAAAGTGGTTTTTCAACACTATCACAAGTGCAAAAAGTGTTTTTTCAACACTAACACAAGTGCGAAAAGTGGTTTTTCAACACTATCACAAGTGCAAAAAGTGTTTTTTCCACACTAATAAAAGTGCAAAAGTGGTTTCCTGCACCAACACAAGTGTGAAAAGTGGTTTTTCAACACTAACACAAGTGCGAAAAGTGGTTTTTCAACACTAACACAAGTGCCAAAAGTGTTTTTTCCACACTAATACAAGTGCAGAAGTGGTTTCCTGCACCAACACAAGTGCGAAAAGTGGTTTTTCAACACTAACACAAGTGCGAAAAGTGGTTTTTCAACACTATCACAAGTGCAAAAAGTGTTTTTTCCACACTAATACAAGTGCAAAAGTGGTTTCCTGCACCAACACAAGTGCGAAAAGTGTTTTTTCAACACTAACACAAGTGCAAAAAGTGGTTTTTCAACACTAACACAAGTGAGAAAAGTGTTTTTTCCACAGTAATACAAGTGCAAAAGTGGTTTCCTGCACAACACAAGTGCGAAAAGTGATTTTTCAACACTAACACAAGTGCGAAAAGTGGTTTTTCAACACTATCACAAGTGCAAAAAGTGTTTTTTCCACACTAATACAAGTGCAAAAGTGGTTTCCTGCACCAACACAAGTGTGAAAAGTGGTTTTTCAACACTAACACAAATGCAAAAAGTGTTTTTTCCACACTAATACAAGTGCAAAAGTGGTTTCCTGCACCAACACAAGTGCGAAAAGTGGTTTTTCAACACTAACACAAGTGCAAAAAGTGGTTTTTCAACACTATCACAAGTGCAAAAAGTGTTTTTTCCACACTAATACAAGTGCAAATGTAGTTTCCTGCACAAACACAAGGGCGATAAGTGGTTTTTCAACATTAACACAAGTGCGAAAAGTAGTTTTTCAACACTAACGCAAGTGCAAAAAGTGGTTTTCCACACTAATACAAGTGCAAAAGTGGTTTCCTGCACCAACACAAGTGCGAAAAGTGGTTTTTCAACACTAACACAGGTGCGAAAAGTGGTTTTTCAGCACTATCACAAGTGCAAAAAGTGTTTTTTCCACACTAACACAAGTGCGAAAAGTGGTTTTTCAACACTAACAGAAGTGCGAAAAGTTGTTTTTCAACACTAACACAAGTGCGAAAAGTGGTTTTTCAACACTAACACAAGTGCGAAAAGTGGTTTTTCAACACTAATACAAGTGCAAAAGTGGTTTCCTGCACCAACACAAGTGCGAAAAGTGGTTTCCTGCACAACACAAGTGCGAAAAGTGGTTTTTCAACACTATCACAAGTGCAAAAAGTGTTTTTTCCACACTAATACAAGTGCAAAAGTGGTTTCCTGCACCAACACAAGTGTGAAAAGTGGTTTTTCAACACTAACACAAGTGCGAAAAGTGGTTTTTCAACACTAACACAAGTGCGAAAAGTGGTTTTTCAACACTAACACAAGTGCGAAAAGTGGTTTTCCACACTAATACAAGTGCAAAAGTGGTTTCCTGCACCAACACAAGTGCGAAAAGTGGTTTTTCAACACTAACACAAGTGCGAAAAGTGGTTTTTCAGCACTATCACAAGTGCAAAAAGTGTTTTTTGCACACTAATACAAGTGCAAAAGTGGTTTACTGCACCAACACAAGTGTGAAAAGTGGTTTTTCAACACTAACAGAAGTGCGAAAAGTGGTTTTTCAACACTAACACAAGTGCGAAAAGTGGTTTTTCAACACTAACACAGGTGCGAAAAGTGATTTTTCAACACTAACACAAGTGCAAAAAGTGGTTTTTCCACACTAATACAAGTGCAAAAGTGGTTTGCTGCACCAACACAGGTGCGAAAAGTGATTTTTCAACACTAACACAAGTGCGAAAAGTGGTTTTTCAACACTATCACAAGTGCAAAAAGTGTTTTTTCCACACTAATACAAGTGCAAAAGTGGTTTCCTGCACCAACACAAGTGCGAAAAGTGGTTTTTCAACACTAACACAAGTGCGAAAAGTGGTTTTTCAACACTAACACAAGTGCGAAAAGTGGTTTTTCAACACTATCACAAGTGCAAAAAGTGTTTTTTCCACACTAATACAAGTGCAAAAGTGGTTTCCTGCACCAACACAAGTGTGAAAAGTGGTTTTTCAACACTAACACAGGTGCGAAAAGTGGTTTTTCAACACTAACACAAGTGCGAAAAGTGGTTTTTCCACACTAATACAAGTGCAAAAGTGGTTTCCTGCACCAACAAAAGTGCGAAAAGTGATTTTTCAACACTAACACCAGTGCGAAAAGTGGTTTTTCAACACTATCACAAGTGCAAAAAGTGTTTTTTCCACACTAATACAAGTGCAAAAGTGGTTTCCTGCACCAACACAAGTGCGAAAAGTGGTTTTTCAACACTAACACAAGTGCGAAAAGTGGATTTTCCACACTAATACAAGTGCAGAAGTGGTTTCCTGTACCAACACAAGTGCGAAAAGTGGTTTTTCAACACTAACACAAGTGCGAAAAGTGGTTTTTCAACACTATCACAAGTGCAAAAAGTGTTTTTTCCACACTAATACAAGTGCAAAAGTGGTTTCCTGCACCAACACAAGTGCGAAAAGTGGTTTTTCAACACTAACACAAGTGCGAAAAGTGGTTTTTCAACACTAACACAAGTGAGAAAAGTGTTTTTTCCACACTAATACAAGTGCAAAAGTGGTTTCCTGCACCAACACAAGTGCGAAAAGTGGTTTTTAAACACTAACACAAGTGCGAAAAGTGGTTTTTCAACACTAACACAAGTGAGAAAAGTGTTTTTTCCACACTAATACAAGTGCAAAAGTGGTTTCCTGCACCAACACAAGTGTGAAAAGTGGTTTTTCAACATGAACACAAGTGCGAAAAGGGGTTTTTCAACACCAACAAAAGTGCAAAAAGTGGTTTTTCAACACTATCACAAGTGCAAAAAGTGTTTTTTCCACACTAATACAAGTGCAAAAGTGGTTTCCTGCACCAACACAAGTGCGAAAAGTGGTTTCCTGCACAACACAAGTGCGAAAAGTGGTTTTTCAACACTATCACAAGTGCAAAAAGAGTTTTTTCCACACTAATACAAGTGCAAAAGTGGTTTCCTGCACCAACACAAGTGTGAAAAGTGGTTTTTCAACACTAACACGAGTGCGAAAAGTGGTTTTTCAACACTATCACAAGTGCAAAAAGTGTTTTTTCCACACTAATACAAGTGCAAAAGTGGATTCCTGCACCAACACAAGTGCGAAAAGTGGTTTTTCAACACTAACACAAGTGCGAAAAGTGGTTTTTCAACACTAACACAAGTGCGAAAAGTGGTTTTCCACACTAATACAAGTGCAAAAGTGGTTTCCTGCACCAACACAAGTGCGAAAAGTGGTTTTTCAACACTAACACAAGTGCGAAAAGTGGTTTTTCAGCACTATCACAAGTGCAAAAAGTGTTTTTTCCACACTAATACAAGTGCAAAAGTGGTTTACTACACCAACACAAGTGTGAAAAGTGGTTTTTCAACACTAACACAAGTGCGAAAAGTGGTTTTTCAACACTAACACAAGTGCGAAAAGTGGTTTTTCAACACTAACACAAGTGCGAAAAGTGATTTTTCAACACTAACACCAGTGCGAAAAGTGGTTTTTCAACACTATCACAAGTGCAAAAAGTGTTTTTTCCACACTAATACAAGTGCAAAAGTGGTTTCCTGCACCAACACAAGTGCGAAAAGTGATTTTTCAACACTAACACCAGTGCGAAAAGTGGTTTTTCAACACTATCACAAGTGCAAAAAGTGTTTTTTCAACACTAACACAAGTGCGAAAAGTGGTTTTTCAACACTATCACAAGTGCAAAAAGTGTTTTTTCCACACTAATACAAGTGCAAAAGTGGTTTCCTGCACCAACACAAGTGCGAAAAGTGGTTTTTCAACACAAACACAAGTGCGAAAAGTGGTTTTTCAACACTAACACAAGTGCGAAAAGTGGTTTTTCCACACTAATACAAGTGCAAAAGTGGTTTCCTGCACCAACACAAGTGCGAAAAGTGATTTTTCAACACTAACACCAGTGCGAAAAGTGGTTTTTCAACACTATCACAAGTGCAAAAAGTGTTTTTTCAACACTAACACAAGTGCGAAAAGTGGTTTTTCAACACTATCACAAGTGCAAAAAGTGTTTTTTCCACACTAATAAAAGGGCAAAAGTGGTTTCCTGCACCAACACAAGTGTGAAAAGTGGTTTTTCAACACTAACACAAGTGCGAAAAGTGGTTTTTCAACACTAACACAAGTGCCAAAAGTGTTTTTTCCACACTAATACAAGTGCAGAAGTGGTTTCCTGCACCAACACAAGTGCGAAAAGTGGTTTTTCAACACTAACACAAGTGCGAAAAGTGGTTTTTCAACACTATCACAAGTGCAAAAAGTGTTTTTTTCCACACTAATACAAGTGCAAAAGTGGTTTCCTGCACCAACACAAGTGCGAAAAGTGTTTTTTCAACACTAACGCAAGTGCAAAAAGTGATTTTTCAACACTAACACCAGTGCGAAAAGTGGTTTTTCAACACTATCACAAGTGCAAAAAGTGTTTTTTCAACACTAACACAAGTGCGAAAAGTGGTTTTTCAACACTATCACAAGTGCAAAAAGTGTTTTTTCCACACTAATACAAGTGCAAAAGTGGTTTCCTGCACCAACACAAGTGCGAAAAGTGGTTTTTCAACACAAACACAAGTGCGAAAAGTGGTTTTTTCAACACTAACACAAGTGCGAAAAGTGGTTTTTCCACACTAATACAAGTGCAAAAGTGGTTTCCTGCACCAACACAAGTGCGAAAAGTGATTTTTCAACACTAACACCAGTGCGAAAAGTGGTTTTTCAACACTATCACAAGTGCAAAAAGTGTTTTTTCAACACTAACACAAGTGCGAAAAGTGGTTTTTCAACAATATCACAAGTGCAAAAAGTGTTTTTTCCACACTAATAAAAGGGCAAAAGTGGTTTCCTGCACCAACACAAGTGTGAAAAGTGGTTTTTCAACACTAACACAAGTGCGAAAAGTGGTTTTTCAACACTAACACAAGTGCCAAAAGTGTTTTTTCCACACTAATACAAGTGCAGAAGTGGTTTCCTGCACCAACACAAGTGCGAAAAGTGGTTTTTCAACACTAACACAAGTGCGAAAAGTGGTTTTTCAACACTATCACAAGTGCAAAAAGTGTTTTTTCCACACTAATACAAGTGCAAAAGTGGTTTCCTGCACCAACACAAGTGCGAAAAGTGTTTTTTCAACACTAACACAAGTGCAAAAAGTGGTTTTTCAACACTAACACAAGTGAGAAAAGTGTTTTTTCCACAGTAATACAAGTGCAAAAGTGGTTTCCTGCCAACACAAGTGCGAAAAGTGATTTTTCAACACTAACACAAGTGCGAAAAGTGGTTTTTCAACACTATCACAAGTGCAAAAAGTGTTTTTTCCACACTAATACAAGTGCAAAAGTGGTTTCCTGCACCAACACAAGTGTGAAAAGTGGTTTTTCAACATTAACACAAGTGCGAAAAGTAGTTTTTCAACACTAACGCAAGTGCAAAAAGTGGTTTTCCACACTAATACAAGTGCAAAAGTGGTTTCCTGCACCAACACAAGTGCGAAAAGTGGTTTTTCAACACTAACACAGGTGCGAAAAGTGGTTTTTCAGCACTATCACAAGTGCAAAAAGTGTTTTTTCCACACTAACACAAGTGCGAAAAGTGGTTTTTCAACACTAACAGAAGTGCGAAAAGTTGTTTTTCAACACTAACACAAGTGCGAAAAGTGGTTTTTCAACACTAACACAAGTGCGAAAAGTGGTTTTTCAACACTAATACAAGTGCAAAAGTGGTTTCCTGCACCAACACAAGTGCGAAAAGTGGTTTCCTGCACAACACAAGTGCGAAAAGTGGTTTTTCAACACTATCACAAGTGCAAAAAGTGTTTTTTCCACACTAATACAAGTGCAAAAGTGGTTTCCTGCACCAACACAAGTGTGAAAAGTGGTTTTTCAACACTAACACAAGTGCGAAAAGTGGTTTTTCAACACTAACACAAGTGCGAAAAGTGGTTTTTCAACACTAACACAAGTGCGAAAAGTGGTTTTCCACACTAATACAAGTGCAAAAGTGGTTTCCTGCACCAACACAAGTGCGAAAAGTGGTTTTTCAACACTAACACAAGTGCGAAAAGTGGTTTTTCAGCACTATCACAAGTGCAAAAAGTGTTTTTTGCACACTAATACAAGTGCAAAAGTGGTTTACTGCACCAACACAAGTGTGAAAAGTGGTTTTTCAACACTAACAGAAGTGCGAAAAGTAGTTTTTCAACACTAACACAAGTGCGAAAAGTGGTTTTTCAACACTAACACAGGTGCGAAAAGTGATTTTTCAACACTAACACAAGTGCAAAAAGTGGTTTTTCCACACTAATACAAGTGCAAAAGTGGTTTGCTGCACCAACACAGGTGCGAAAAGTGATTTTTCAACACTAACACAAGTGCGAAAAGTGGTTTTTCAACACTATCACAAGTGCAAAAAGTGTTTTTTCCACACTAATACAAGTGCAAAAGTGGTTTCCTGCACCAACACAAGTGCGAAAAGTGGTTTTTCAACACTAACACAAGTGCGAAAAGTGGTTTTTCAACACTAACACAAGTGCGAAAAGTGGTTTTTCAACACTATCACAAGTGCAAAAAGTGTTTTTTCCACACTAATACAAGTGCAAAAGTGGTTTCCTGCACCAACACAAGTGTGAAAAGTGGTTTTTCAACACTAACACAGGTGCGAAAAGTGGTTTTTCAACACTAACACAAGTGCGAAAAGTGGTTTTTCCACACTAATACAAGTGCAAAAGTGGTTTCCTGCACCAACAAAAGTGCGAAAAGTGATTTTCAACACTAACACCAGTGCGAAAAGTGGTTTTTCAACACTATCACAAGTGCAAAAAGTGTTTTTTCCACACTAATACAAGTGCAAAAGTGGTTTCCTGCACCAACACAAGTGCGAAAAGTGGTTTTTCAACACTAACACAAGTGCGAAAAGTGGATTTTCCACACTAATACAAGTGCAGAAGTGGTTTCCTGTACCAACACAAGTGCGAAAAGTGGTTTTACACTAACACAAGTGCGAAAAGTGGTTTTTCAACACTATCACAAGTGCAAAAAGTTGTTTTTTCCACACTAATACAAGTGCAAAAGTGGTTTCCTGCACCAACACAAGTGCGAAAAGTGGTTTTCAACACTAACACAAGTGCGAAAAGTGGTTTTTCAACACTAACACAAGTGAGAAAAGTGTTTTTTCCACACTAATACAAGTGCAAAAGTGGTTTCCTGCACCAACACAAGTGCGAAAAGTGGTTTTTAAACACTAACACAAGTGCGAAAAGTGGTTTTTCAACACTAACACAAGTGAGAAAAGTGTTTTTTCCACACTAATACAAGTGCAAAAGTGGTTTCCTGCACCAACACAAGTGTGAAAAGTGGTTTTTCAACATGAACACAAGTGCGAAAAGGGGTTTTTCAACACCAACAAAAGTGCAAAAAGTGGTTTTTCAACACTATCACAAGTGCAAAAAGTGTTTTTTCCACACTAATACAAGTGCAAAAGTGGTTTCCTGCACCAACACAAGTGCGAAAAGTGGTTTCCTGCACAACACAAGTGCGAAAAGTGGTTTTTCAACACTATCACAAGTGCAAAAAGAGTTTTTTCCACACTAATACAAGTGCAAAAGTGGTTTCCTGCACCAACACAAGTGTGAAAAGTGGTTTTTCAACACTAACACGAGTGCGAAAAGTGGTTTTTCAACACTATCACAAGTGCAAAAAGTGTTTTTTCCACACTAATACAAGTGCAAAAGTGGATTCCTGCACCAACACAAGTGCGAAAAGTGGTTTTTCAACACTAACACAAGTGCGAAAAGTGGTTTTTCAACACTAACACAAGTGCGAAAAGTGGTTTTCCACACTAATACAAGTGCAAAAGTGGTTTCCTGCACCAACACAAGTGCGAAAAGTGGTTTTTCAACACTAACACAAGTGCGAAAAGTGGTTTTTCAGCACTATCACAAGTGCAAAAAGTGTTTTTTCCACACTAATACAAGTGCAAAAGTGGTTTACTACACCAACACAAGTGTGAAAAGTGGTTTTTCAACACTAACACAAGTGCGAAAAGTGGTTTTTCAACACTAACACAAGTGCGAAAAGTGGTTTTTCAACACTAACACAAGTGCGAAAAGTGATTTTTCAACACTAACACCAGTGCGAAAAGTGGTTTTTCAACACTATCACAAGTGCAAAAAGTGTTTTTTCCACACTAATACAAGTGCAAAAGTGGTTTCCTGCACCAACACAAGTGCGAAAAGTGATTTTTCAACACTAACACCAGTGCGAAAAGTGGTTTTTCAACACTATCACAAGTGCAAAAAGTGTTTTTTCAACACTAACACAAGTGCGAAAAGTGGTTTTTCAACACTATCACAAGTGCAAAAAGTGTTTTTTCCACACTAATACAAGTGCAAAAGTGGTTTCCTGCACCAACACAAGTGCGAAAAGTGGTTTTTCAACACAAACACAAGTGCGAAAAGTGGTTTTTCAACACTAACACAAGTGCGAAAAGTGGTTTTTCCACACTAATACAAGTGCAAAAGTGGTTTCCTGCACCAACACAAGTGCGAAAAGTGATTTTTCAACACTAACACCAGTGCGAAAAGTGGTTTTTCAACACTAACACAAGTGCGAAAAGTGGTTTTTCAACACTAACACAAGTGCCAAAAGTGTTTTTTCCACACTAATACAAGTGCAGAAGTGGTTTCCTGCACCAACACAAGTGCGAAAAGTGGTTTTTCAACACTAACACAAGTGCGAAAAGTGGTTTTTCAACACTATCACAAGTGCAAAAAGTGTTTTTTTCCACACTAATACAAGTGCAAAAGTGGTTTCCTGCACCAACACAAGTGCGAAAAGTGTTTTTTCAACACTAACGCAAGTGCAAAAAGTGATTTTTCAACACTAACACCAGTGCGAAAAGTGGTTTTTCAACACTATCACAAGTGCAAAAAGTGTTTTTTCAACACTAACACAAGTGCGAAAAGTGGTTTTTCAACACTATCACAAGTGCAAAAAGTGTTTTTTCCACACTAATACAAGTGCAAAAGTGGTTTCCTGCACCAACACAAGTGCGAAAAGTGGTTTTTCAACACAAACACAAGTGCGAAAAGTGGTTTTTCAACACTAACACAAGTGCGAAAAGTGGTTTTTCCACACTAATACAAGTGCAAAAGTGGTTTCCTGCACCAACACAAGTGCGAAAAGTGATTTTTCAACACTAACACCAGTGCGAAAAGTGGTTTTTCAACACTATCACAAGTGCAAAAAGTGTTTTTTCAACACTAACACAAGTGCGAAAAGTGGTTTTTCAACAATATCACAAGTGCAAAAAGTGTTTTTTCCACACTAATAAAAGGGCAAAAGTGGTTTCCTGCACCAACACAAGTGTGAAAAGTGGTTTTTCAACACTAACACAAGTGCGAAAAGTGGTTTTTCAACACTAACACAAGTGCCAAAAGTGTTTTTTCCACACTAATACAAGTGCAGAAGTGGTTTCCTGCACCAACACAAGTGCGAAAAGTGGTTTTTCAACACTAACACAAGTGCGAAAAGTGGTTTTTCAACACTATCACAAGTGCAAAAAGTGTTTTTTCCACACTAATACAAGTGCAAAAGTGGTTTCCTGCACCAACACAAGTGCGAAAAGTGTTTTTTCAACACTAACACAAGTGCAAAAAGTGGTTTTTCAACACTAACACAAGTGAGAAAAGTGTTTTTTCCACAGTAATACAAGTGCAAAAGTGGTTTCCTGCACAACACAAGTGCGAAAAGTGATTTTTCAACACTAACACAAGTGCGAAAAGTGGTTTTTCAACACTATCACAAGTGCAAAAAGTGTTTTTTCCACACTAATACAAGTGCAAAAGTGGTTTCCTGCACCAACACAAGTGTGAAAAGTGGTTTTTCAACATTAACACAAGTGCGAAAAGTAGTTTTTCAACACTAACGCAAGTGCAAAAAGTGGTTTTCCACACTAATACAAGTGCAAAAGTGGTTTCCTGCACCAACACAAGTGCGAAAAGTGGTTTTTCAACACTAACACAGGTGCGAAAAGTGGTTTTTCAGCACTATCACAAGTGCAAAAAGTGTTTTTTCCACACTAACACAAGTGCGAAAAGTGGTTTTTCAACACTAACAGAAGTGCGAAAAGTTGTTTTTCAACACTAACACAAGTGCGAAAAGTGGTTTTTCAACACTAACACAAGTGCGAAAAGTGGTTTTTCAACACTAATACAAGTGCAAAAGTGGTTTCCTGCACCAACACAAGTGCGAAAAGTGGTTTCCTGCACAACACAAGTGCGAAAAGTGGTTTTTCAACACTATCACAAGTGCAAAAAGTGTTTTTTCCACACTAATACAAGTGCAAAAGTGGTTTCCTGCACCAACACAAGTGTGAAAAGTGGTTTTTCAACACTAACACAAGTGCGAAAAGTGGTTTTTCAACACTAACACAAGTGCGAAAAGTGGTTTTTCAACACTAACACAAGTGCGAAAAGTGGTTTTCCACACTAATACAAGTGCAAAAGTGGTTTCCTGCACCAACACAAGTGCGAAAAGTGGTTTTTCAACACTAACACAAGTGCGAAAAGTGGTTTTTCAGCACTATCACAAGTGCAAAAAGTGTTTTTTGCACACTAATACAAGTGCAAAAGTGGTTTACTGCACCAACACAAGTGTGAAAAGTGGTTTTTCAACACTAACAGAAGTGCGAAAAGTGGTTTTTCAACACTAACACAAGTGCGAAAAGTGGTTTTTCAACACTAACACAGGTGCGAAAAGTGATTTTTCAACACTAACACAAGTGCAAAAAGTGGTTTTTCCACACTAATACAAGTGCAAAAGTGGTTTGCTGCACCAACACAGGTGCGAAAAGTGATTTTTCAACACTAACACAAGTGCGAAAAGTGGTTTTTCAACACTATCACAAGTGCAAAAAGTGTTTTTTCCACACTAATACAAGTGCAAAAGTGGTTTCCTGCACCAACACAAGTGCGAAAAGTGGTTTTTCAACACTAACACAAGTGCGAAAAGTGGTTTTTCAACACTAACACAAGTGCGAAAAGTGGTTTTTCAACACTATCACAAGTGCAAAAAGTGTTTTTTCCACACTAATACAAGTGCAAAAGTGGTTTCCTGCACCAACACAAGTGTGAAAAGTGGTTTTTCAACACTAACACAGGTGCGAAAAGTGGTTTTTCAACACTAACACAAGTGCGAAAAGTGGTTTTTCCACACTAATACAAGTGCAAAAGTGGTTTCCTGCACCAACAAAAGTGCGAAAAGTGATTTTTCAACACTAACACCAGTGCGAAAAAGTGGTTTTTCAACACTATCACAAGTGCAAAAAGTGTTTTTTCCACACTAATACAAGTGCAAAAGTGGTTTCCTGCACCAACACAAGTGCGAAAAGTGGTTTTTCAACACTAACACAAGTGCGAAAAGTGGATTTTCCACACTAATACAAGTGCAGAAGTGGTTTCCTGTACCAACACAAGTGCGAAAAGTGGTTTTTCAACACTAACACAAGTGCGAAAAGTGGTTTTTCAACACTATCACAAGTGCAAAAAGTGTTTTTTCCACACTAATACAAGTGCAAAAGTGGTTTCCTGCACCAACACAAGTGCGAAAAGTGGTTTTTCAACACTAACACAAGTGCGAAAAGTGGTTTTTCAACACTAACACAAGTGAGAAAAGTGTTTTTTCCACACTAATACAAGTGCAAAAGTGGTTTCCTGCACCAACACAAGTGCGAAAAGTGGTTTTTAAACACTAACACAAGTGCGAAAAGTGGTTTTTCAACACTAACACAAGTGAGAAAAGTGTTTTTTCCACACTAATACAAGTGCAAAAGTGGTTTCCTGCACCAACACAAGTGTGAAAAGTGGTTTTTCAACATGAACACAAGTGCGAAAAGGGGTTTTTCAACACCAACAAAAGTGCAAAAAGTGGTTTTTCAACACTATCACAAGTGCAAAAAGTGTTTTTTCCACACTAATACAAGTGCAAAAGTGGTTTCCTGCACCAACACAAGTGTGAAAAGTGGTTTTTCAACACTAACACAAGTGCGAAAAGTGGTTTTTCAACACTAACACAAGTGCGAAAAGTGGTTTTTCAACACTAACACAAGTGCGAAAAGTGATTTTTCAACACTAACACCAGTGCGAAAAGTGGTTTTTCAACACTATCACAAGTGCAAAAAGTGTTTTTTCCACACTAATACAAGTGCAAAAGTGGTTTCCTGCACCAACACAAGTGCGAAAAGTGATTTTTCAACACTAACACCAGTGCGAAAAGTGGTTTTTCAACACTATCACAAGTGCAAAAAGTGTTTTTTCAACACTAACACAAGTGCGAAAAGTGGTTTTTCAACACTATCACAAGTGCAAAAAGTGTTTTTTCCACACTAATACAAGTGCAAAAGTGGTTTCCTGCACCAACACAAGTGCGAAAAGTGGTTTTTCAACACAAACACAAGTGCGAAAAGTGGTTTTTCAACACTAACACAAGTGCGAAAAGTGGTTTTTCCACACTAATACAAGTGCAAAAGTGGTTTCCTGCACCAACACAAGTGCGAAAAGTGATTTTTCAACACTAACACCAGTGCGAAAAGTGGTTTTTCAACACTATCACAAGTGCAAAAAGTGTTTTTCAACACTAACACAAGTGCGAAAAGTGGTTTTTCAACACTATCACAAGTGCAAAAAGTGTTTTTTCCACACTAATAAAAGGGCAAAAGTGGTTTCCTGCACCAACACAAGTGTGAAAAGTGGTTTTTCAACACTAACACAAGTGCGAAAAGTGGTTTTTCAACACTAACACAAGTGCCAAAAGTGTTTTTTCCACACTAATACAAGTGCAGAAGTGGTTTCCTGCACCAACACAAGTGCGAAAAGTGGTTTTTCAACACTAACACAAGTGCGAAAAGTGGTTTTTCAACACTATCACAAGTGCAAAAAGTGTTTTTTTCCACACTAATACAAGTGCAAAAGTGGTTTCCTGCACCAACACAAGTGCGAAAAGTGTTTTTTCAACACTAACGCAAGTGCAAAAAGTGATTTTTCAACACTAACACCAGTGCGAAAAGTGGTTTTTCAACACTATCACAAGTGCAAAAAGTGTTTTTTCAACACTAACACAAGTGCGAAAAGTGGTTTTTCAACACTATCACAAGTGCAAAAAGTGTTTTTTCCACACTAATACAAGTGCAAAAGTGGTTTCCTGCACCAACACAAGTGCGAAAAGTGGTTTTTCAACACAAACACAAGTGCGAAAAGTGGTTTTTCAACACTAACACAAGTGCGAAAAGTGGTTTTTCCACACTAATACAAGTGCAAAAGTGGTTTCCTGCACCAACACAAGTGCGAAAAGTGATTTTTCAACACTAACACCAGTGCGAAAAGTGGTTTTTTCAACACTATCACAAGTGCAAAAAGTGTTTTTTCAACACTAACACAAGTGCGAAAAGTGGTTTTTCAACAATATCACAAGTGCAAAAAGTGTTTTTTCCACACTAATAAAAGGGCAAAAGTGGTTTCCTGCACCAACACAAGTGTGAAAAGTGGTTTT